>NC_061514.1:14814735-14900088 GCF_022539505.1 Lolium rigidum | reverse complement strand
ACGTCCATGCCATCCGCTGTGTTAAGTATGAAGACAATGTTGACAACTGCTAGCAAGAGATAATAACATTGCAGTGACCCACCGACTGATTTGAAGAGCATGTCGACCTCCGTTGACGTTGGCTCGTCCGGTGACGAGCACCGGGCATCGGCGACGCCGGTGCCGTACATGCTATCCTTTACGGACCTGTGCTACAGCGTCAGGGAAGGCCGCGGCAGCAATCGCCGGGCAAGCACAGAGTCGAGGTCCACCCGTACTAAGGCGCTTCTATCGGGAATCTCCGGCGTGGCGCGCGAGGGCGAGCTATTCGCGGTGATGGGCGCAAGCGGGTCCGGCAAGTCCACGCTGCTCGACGCCCTCGCTGGCCGCATCGCCAGCGACAGCCTCTCCGGCGCCATCACACTCAATGGTGAGCCACTCCACGGTCGCCGCATCCGCTCCATCTCCGCCTACGTTATGCAGGACGACCTGCTGCACCCGATGCTCACCGTACGCGAGACGCTGCTTTTCGCCGCCGAGCTCCGCCTCTCCCGCTCGCTCGCCCCTGCCAGGAAACGGGAGCGCGTCGACGCGCTCCTCGACCAGCTCGGCCTTTCCGACGCCGCCGACACAATGATCGGCGACGAATCCCACCGCGGAGTGTCGGGAGGCGAGCGGCGGCGCGTCTCCATCGGCACGGACATCGTCCACGACCCCATTCTACTCTTCCTCGACGAGCCCACCTCCGGCCTCGACTCCTCTAGCGCCCTCATGGTGGTGCACGTGCTCCGCAACATCGCGCTCAGCGGCAGCGTCGTCGTCTTGACCATCCATCAGCCCAGCGCGCGCATCCTCGGCATCCTCGGCCAGCTTCTCTTTCTATCCCGAGGGCGCACCGTCTACACCGGCACACCCGCCGGCCTCAAGCCCTTCTTTTCCGAGTTAGCCGTCACTCCCGGCCCAGACAACGAGAACCCGGCCGAGTTCGCGCTCGACACCATCCGAGACCTCGAGCGCCAGCCCGATGGAGGCGTGCCGCTCACCAAGTTCAATGACAAGTGGCAGCTGGCCGCCAACGGCGATAACAGGAAGGTTAGCACGATGCCGCTGGAGCTCGCCGTGGCAGAGAGCGTCTCCCGAGGGAAGCTGATGGCCGGGAGTCTCACGGGAATGCGGTCGTCGTCCGTGCCAACGTTCGTGAACCCGCTAGCGACAGAGGTGTGGGTGCTGGCCAAACGGTCCTTCACCAACACGTGGCGCATGCCGGAGCTGTTCGGGACGCGCCTCGGCACGGTGGCGGTGACGGGTGTCGTACTGGCCACCATCTTCTTGCGGCTGGACGACACGCCCAAGGGCGTCCAGGAGCGTCTCGGCTTCTTGGCCATGGCCATGACCACCATGTTGTACGTCTGCGGCGACGCGCTGCCAGTCTTCATCCAGGAGCGCCACATCTTCCTCCGCGAGACGGCGCACAACGCCTACCGCCGGATCTCCTACGTCCTCGCCAACACCGTCGTTTCGTTCCCACCACTTGTCATCTTGTCCCTGGTGTTCGCGGTCACCACCTTCTTCGCCGTCGGCCTCGACGGAGGTGGTGCGTCCTTCGCCTTCTTCACGCTGGTCGTGCTGGCCACACTCTGGGCGGGCACTGGCTTTGTGCTGTTCCTGTCGGCGGTGGTGCCGCACGTGATGCTGGCGTATACGTTGGTGGCGGCCATTCTCGCCTACTTCCTCGTCTTCTCCGGCTTCTTCATTAACCGGGACAGGATCCCGAGCTACTGGTTATGGTTCCACTACGTGTCACTCGTCAAGTACCCGTACCAAGCGGCTGTGCAGAGCGAGTTCAGCGACGCCACCAAGTGCTTTACAAGGGGAATTCAGGTATTCGACGGCACGCCCATCGGAGGCATGTCGGAGGCCATCAAGATGAAGGTGCTCGACGCAATCAGCACCGCGCTCGGGGCCAACATCACTGCCAGCACGTGCATCGTCACCGGAGCTGACGTGCTCGCTGAGCACGCCGTCAACGACGTAGGGAAGTGGACTTGCCTCACAGTTATTGCGCTATTTGGTTTCTTCTTCCGCACTCTGTTCTATGTTGTCTTGCTCGTCGGGAGCAATAACAAACGGAAATGAACAATGCAGTGCTACTTATTTATTTCCATTTTCACCAAATAATGTTTTTTATATATGTAAAGAGGTGTAAATCTTTTTTTATCTCTAAAAGTACATTACATTGTATTGTATGTATGTATGTATGTATGTATGTATGTATGTATGTATGTATGTATGTATGTATGTATGTATGTATGTATGTATGTATGTATGTATGTATGTATGTATGTATGTATACAAAAGAGTATACTCCTATCTTCTCAATGAATTTTAATTGTTTCTCTCTCATCGCAGGAAAATCAAACCCAATATATTCAGCATATATTTTTCTTGTTTTCTACATGCACCTAACTTATTAGATGTGAAAAATTAAAGATAAGAGATGCATCAATGTATTTTTACTGCACTTCATAATTGGTGTTGAAAAATACGCATGTACGTACACTTATTTGTGAACGGAGAAAATATACATGTATGTATGTATGGATGGATGCATGCATGCATGCATGCATGCATGCATGCATGCATGTATGTATGTATGTATGTATGTATGTATGTATGTATGTATGCATGTATGCATGTATGTATGTATGCATGTATGCATGTATGTATGTATGCATGTATGTATTAAAAAATAGTAGGAGGCACCCTTGTTCAGCCATGTGATCAGCCTTATAGAGCATCCACTACTCTCGAACTGTCTACAATGGCGTCTGGCGACATGCCCTAGTTCCTCCCTTCCCCAACCCAAATCCAATCTCCATCACTAGACCCCTTCCTAATTCCTCCTCCCCAATCCAATGTCTGCTCTCTAGCCACCCTTCCGCCTCTTCCATATCTCATATGCTTTCCCCAACATTCTCTTTTCCTTCTCCCTTGAACCGAGAAGTTAGACTTGAGTCCCGATCGACTAGCTTCATGGAGATTTAGAACGAAACATAGGTCAACTAGGGGAGAGAATCAGATGAAGCTGAGATTCCAGATCTGGACCTGGCGACGCAGGCAATGAGTCTTGCTGAACCAGGCCTCTGCAGGATCCAAGGTAATGAGGTGATGAAGCAAGATTTGCTGGATTTCTCTTGTTGCCTCATGTTGAAAGTAGCAAATACTGGAGGAACTCCAAGATCCCTCTCTCAGAAAGCTCTGAGGATGCAATGTCCAGAGCGTGGAAAGACAAATACCATGGAATCTCTCAGGTATCAAGCTCTGTAATTATGGCCTATTTTAAATCGCAAGATGATATGATTTCATTTTACATAAAGCAACCGTTGGTAGCGTACTTAGAGAATCTGCTTGTGGATTGGTTTGACCCTAATCTGAATGCAACATCAAGTGCTGATTTCAAGTTTGATAATATATTAGTTATTTTCAGAGCTTATGGGATAGCCAGGAACAAAAGATCTATTCCTGCTGAAAGATATTCCCAATAAGGTAGGGAAAGTACCAGATTTCCATATACTTCAAGAGAATAATCTATTTGCCAATCAGGACTACATTTGGGGAACAACCAAAATGATGATAAGCAACCCTTTAAAGGATAAAGCGGTGTTAACTTTTGAAGACAACTCCTCCACGGTTGTCTATCTCCACTTTGAAAAAAAAGACATGTCTATTCTGTGGAATTATGTTCCATAATGCCCAAGATTGCAGAATCAGAAACAGTTTGATCTCAAGAAGGCAACGGATGGGGATAGAAACACTGCGTATTTCCATAAGGCCATCATAAAAAGAAGAAAAAGGAATACTATTGCTGCTATAAAAGATGAGAATGACATCCTTCAACATATGCCTGATAAGATTAGTAACACCTTTGTGAATTATTTTAGATCTATCTTTGCATCTACAAATGTTAACACTGGCAGGCCCTTCATGAATACTCAAATGCCACAAAATTCCGGTGATTATACTTACTCAATACCAGATGGAAAGGAGGTGCTAGATACTCTCAAAGAAATGAGAAGGAATGCCTCTCCGGGACCAGATGGGTTTAATGTAAAGTTTTACATTGCTACCTGGGACTGGATTGGAGAAGACGTGATACAACTGGTGAGGAATTTCTTTCATACAGGTATGACGCCATCTCATATCAATGACACGCCTATAGCTCTCATTCCGAAAAAATTGGTTCCTTTAATTCCTGCCGACTATAGACCCATTAGCCCGTGCAATGTTATCTATAAAATAATTGCTAAATGCATTGCGAATAGCCTTAAACCCCACCTCCCTGATTATATCACCCTTCACAACAAGCCTTCATTGAAGGGAGACGTATTAGCAATAGCATCATAATTGCTCAAGAAATCACTCATTCTTTTGGCCTCTCTTCCTGGAAGAGTAATGCATTCATGCTCAAAATTTACTTGGCCAAAGCCTTTGACATATTAGAATGGGATTTTATAGTTGTTGCGCTTACTAGAAAAGGTTTGCACAAACATTTTATAAATGTTGTTTACTCTTGTGTTTCTTCTCCTAGTTTTTCTGTCATTATCAATGGTCAGCCGTATGCTAAATTTAAAAGTCAAAGAGGTATTAGACAAGGATGTCCCGTATCTCCTTATCTCTTTGTTACTTCTATAAATGAGCTTTCCGTTGCTTTACAGGAGGCCATGTCAAATAATGATTTTGCAGGAATAATGTTGGGACCAAACTGTCCCCCAATCCACTCGCTCCTTTTTGCAGATGATCTTCTGGTTTGTGGACATGATACTATTGAAGAGGCGTCAAAAAATGTGTTGTGGGTATACTTCATGGGTGTACCATCGACAGTGCCTAGATCCGGCAAGCCCGGGTGGCCCATAGACGGTGATGTGGCATGCGTCCCATCGGATGGCCCAGTTGCTGTTGATCATGAAGGATGAAGTCCAGCCTAGGATCGGGAAGCCGGATCCTAACCAACCTTCGGAGGAGGCCGGATCCGTGAAGGCCCATGAGGAACCCGGATCCAGTACGACGTAGATGGAAGGTGGATCCTTGACGTACACGGCAAGACATTGTACCGTAGTTAGGCAACCTATAATCCGGCTAGGACTCTCCATGTAAACCCTAGATCCGTGCGCCTTTATAAGCCAGATCCCGGGAGCCCTAGAGACACAACCAAAACTCAGTGTAACAACGCGAAAGCGCCCAGATAATTCCAAACAAGCAGCAGTAGGCCTTGCCATCGGGCAGGTTATCCGAAGCTGGGTAAATCGCGTACCACCGTCCCTTGTGCACTCCGCCATATGGCCCCTACTTCTTCTCCCCCTCGTGAGGATCCCTCCTCCGAGGTACTGCCGAATAGGCAACGACAGTTGGCGCCCACCGTGGGGCCAGCGGCGTCTGGAGGCCGGAACCGGGAGGGTTCCGCCATGGGAAGCTACGACGAATCCATCGCTGTGGGGCGCGTCCTTTACGTCGGGAACTTCCCGATCGTCCCTCAGGACGAATGCTGGATTCCGGCTAGGACCAACCCCGTCAAGCTCTCCATCGTCCCAATTGGCGGCATACACATCTTCATCGGCGAAACCG
Organism: Lolium rigidum; assembly: GCF_022539505.1. Lineage (NCBI taxonomy): Eukaryota > Viridiplantae > Streptophyta > Magnoliopsida > Poales > Poaceae > Lolium > Lolium rigidum. Next base: position 14,894,487 of record NC_061514.1, on the reverse strand, counting down.
TCGATTCCGACGGGAACGCACTGGTAAGTAATGCTGACGCGACCGCCGCTAAGCAGGATGCAGTCGCGAAGATCCGATCTGAGACGCAGGAGCTTCTTAAGAAGGATTCCGCCTTAGATCTGGAAAAATCAAAACCCACCCAATCCGCCGCCCCTGAGCAGGAAATAAAGGTGGAAGACCAATGCAGATCCGCCTGGGTCTCCCAGGTGTTAGAGAAGCAACGGTGTCACTTCGTGCACTTCTTAGCCCATACCGCAGGAGCCGCCCCTCAAGAAGTCGGAGCAGGTTGAGGCACCGGAAAACAGCGACGCTCCGGATCAGCAGGAGGCTGTCGGAGAAAGCAACGCTCCGGGTGAAGGATCGATCCTGGGCAGCCAAAGCCCAATTTCCGACGATACCTCCTCCATGGATACCGAAGAATTCGATCGCAAGCTGAAGGAACTCGGAGGCGGTGATCAATCTGAAGTTGAATCCGCCCAGCCTAAGCAGGTCCTCGCAACCTTGGCGGCGCTGGATCAGCGGGAATCAGAAGATGAGAATACCCAATCCGATCCACAGCCATCCAATGCAGGATCTCCGCTATCGCGGGAACGACTGCATAAGGAAGTCCTGTCCCCAGAAGAACTGGTTGAGCAGGCAGGCATGGATGCAATCGCACACTCAGATATCCTCAACAAACCTATAACTCCTGAAGACGCAGCAGACGCGGAAGCTCTAGAAGCCAAGAGGCAGGAGATGCTGGCAAAAACCAAAAAATTTGCCACCACCGCAGCAGCAATGCTGGACGAGAGGAAAGAGGCCGCGCACTTCGTGGATAATTTTCTCAAGCGAGAACGTCAGGTGGACGAATCACTAGAAAAAGTCAAGCAGCTCCGGAAGCACTGGGAGGACAAGATCACCGAGGCTCAACAGGAGGCGGATAGAATCAGGCGAGAAGCTGTGGCTCCCCGCAAGATCAGCTTCGCAACTCCCACCGAGCAACATCCATTCACTACTCCAAAGGATAACATGAAAAAGGCTGCAGAAATTTTGAAAAAGAAGGACGAGGAGATTGATATCGACTACGTCCGTACGCTCGTTGCCTCAGCATTGAAGCAGCAGAGCAAGGCAGATACTTCGCGCAGGTTGGAATCCAACCCGGATCTTTGTGTGTCTACCGCGCAGAAGGACGCCCACGACAATCGTCGTCATGATGATGAATCACGCACCGGATCTTCGGAGCGCAGGAGGAGAACCAGAGAACACCCAAATCCAATCCCTGTGCCATCAAAGACACCTCCGTCAGATCCAAGGAAGGGAAAGGATGCAAGGTACACTGGTAGGGACAAGTACCGGAACCCATCACCTCCGCCCAACGGATACCCGCGTCCTCCACTCCCTCGTCGTCGTAGTCCAGCCGGAAACACCAGACCCCATGGGCCAGGTGGAATCAACATCCGCGACAACGTCGTCCCTCAGAGGAACAGGAGCAGAGAGCGAACGCCGGAACCCCGTCGGAGCTGGCATGAGGAGCGCGACCCGGAGCCTCGCAGAAGCAGGAACGACGAAGGCAGCCAGCACCATGGTGAAGGCAGCCGTCGAAGCCGGAGTCAGCATCGCGAAGGGCGAGGAGAATCAGAAGACGGAAGCAAGAGGTCGCATCGGCCCCCTCGCAGATATCCCTCCCCACCACCTAGCGGTGGAGGTGGAGGTGGAGGCGGAGGCGGTGGCCGGAGATCTCGCTCGCGCTCAAAATCACCCCGCAACGGCTCGCGTGATGCGCTGTCGGGGGGAATACCCCGGGTAGGGCAAAGGACTGAGAACAGTCGGCTCAAGGCCTGTCGGCCCGCGGCAAAGGCCGGCTGAGGAGCAGCCGGCTGGAGCTGTGGCCGGCTGCCTTGGGAGCAGGTTGTTTCAAAGTCCACGCTGATCTAGCCATAGCCGACTGTGCTATGGCTGGACCGGCTTCAACTTGCCATATCCGGCTGGGTTTGAATCTCCCTGACCGGCTGCGAGCTGGTGAGCCTTGCAGGAGAAGGAACTGGAAAGGCGATCCGGCTCCTAAAAGTCCACGATGATCTCACCTCGCGGGGCACTGTAGAGAAACAGTGCCTCTCGCTCGACAGGCCATCATGGCTCACGCCGCGCCGTACGGCTACAGGCCATCGATGGCGACAGGGACACCTCCTCTCCATACCGCTGACTTCGGCTGGTGACAAGACAAGGCTTCCACGTCCAACGGCTCCTGACAGCGGCGCCTCGGGAAGGAGCGGGAAGCCGGAGCCGGCCAGCCGGCCAGTAGATCATAGGGACTTCTCTGTAAAGTGCCAGCGCCTATATAAGCTGCACTACCCCCTCTCGTGCGGGGGAGGATCGATCATTCCTTACTCATTCTAGTCTTAGCGCTGCCCTGTGAGAGAGACCTTCGTCTACCTTAGCCTCCCAGGAGCAGCCGGATACAGCTCTAGGAGCACCATTGTACTGTGTTACATCTTATACACTCATAGCAGGAGTAGAGGTGTTACCTCCACACGAGGGCCTCGAACCTGGGTACGTCGCAACAACGCTGGCTGCTTCACCGACAGGCCCTTCCCTGCCGGCGGCAGCGTCATCTCCTTCGGCGGACACGACGTCTACGTCGCAACCGTCGCACCGCCGCGCTACCCGCGGCAGGTGCTGCGCTGTGCAAGCCCTCCCCCAGGAGTCGGCGCCAGCAACGCTCTCGCCAGAACCTGCATCGTGCAAGTCATGGCAACCGGTGACGAGCAGCCCACCAAGTCCACGCGCGTCCGCGGCCCCAACCTGGATCGCAGCGTCGACGGCCACGCGTCCGGCTCGGGCCCAAAGCAGCCCGCGCCACCATCCCGGCTGGACGAAGTCCGGGCAAAGCTAAGCTCCCCGCTCACCGCAGGTGGCGACCCCACCGCCATCGAGGCGGACCTGGAGGCACATCGCCAGCTCCTCCTCAGGCAGGCTGAAGAGATAGCCACTGCCAAGCGCCAGCTGGAAATCACCCGGCGCGAGTACGACCGCGCCGACGGCTTCACGCCAGGCGGCAACAACCCCAGCCGAGCCGGCCTGATTCGCCGGAGAGGAGGCGGCCTAGCCGCCGAAATCGACCGCGATGGCGCGGAAGCGCCGGCTCCGTCCGCGGAGCTGCCGATCTACAACACCCCCAACAAGAACATGCTCGCGGCCGAAGCCGCCGCGGAAGAGCTGAGCCTCCTCGACGGAGAAGAGCTACGCCGCCAGACGAGGCGGGTGGCTGAGCTGTGCCATGCTGCAGCCGAACAGGCAAGGGACCCCAGGTACGCCAACGCTCCCAGAGCTTCTCACGCTCGTGGTGCCGCAGGCAACAGCAGGGACGCCCCCAGGGACACGGCCGAGTCCTCCTCGCCAGCACCGAGACGGCGTCGAGACTCCCGTGCCACACACGCAGGCTCAAGCCGGACAAGCCGGCTAGTAAGCGGCAACAGCGGCCGCAGCCGGCCTCCACCAAGCCGGAACCAGGAGCAAGACTCCGAGCAGCCGGCGCCCAGACGCCAGCACCGGCCGGCTCCTAAAGCAAGCGGCGCTCGCCAGCCGGCACGCTCCCGGCTGGGCCCGCGCGTCGAGCCGGTTGACGCCCGAGACCGCCTCGACCGGCTGGTCGAATCCCGCATCGCGGAAGAAGAAGGGCCAGCCGGCCCAAAGTGCTTCGGGCCCCACATCGCCAACGAGCCCATGATCGACGGCTTCGTGCTTCCCCACGACACCCCCAAGTACGATGGCACTGCCAAGCCGGAGGACTAGCTGCTGGACTACTCCACCGCAGTCGGCATCGCCAGAGGCAACAAGCGCTGGGCGGTACGTTACTCCCCCCTGATGCTGGTCGGCTCCGCCCGCACCTGGCTCAACAACCTGCCAGCCGGCAGCTGATGGCGCGTGATGCACACGTCCGTTGGGAACCCCAAGAGGAAGGTGTGATGCGCACAGCACCAAGTTTTCCCTCAGTAAGAAACCAAGGTTATCGAACCAGTAGGAGATGAAGGCCACATGAAGGTTGTTGGTGAAGGAGTGTAGTGCGGCGCAACACCAGGGATTCCGGCGCCAACGTGGAACCTGCACAACACAATCAAAATACTTTGCCCCAACTTAATAGTGAGGTTGTCAATCTCACCAGCTTTGTCGTAAACAAAGGATTAAACGTATGGTGTGGAGAATGATGTTTGTTTGCAAAGAACAGCAGAGAACAATGATTGCAGTAGATTGTATTTCAGATATAAAAGAATGGACCGTGGTCCACAGTTCACTAGTGGTGTCTCTCCAGTAAGATAAATAACATGCTGGGTGAACAAATTACAGTTGGCCAATTGACAAATAGAGAGGGCATAACAATGCACATACATATCATGATGACTACTATGAGATTTACTTAGGGTATTACGACAAAGAACATAGACCGCTATCCAGCATGCATCTATGCCTAACAAGTCCACCTTCGAGTTAGCATCTGCACCCCTTCCAGTATTAAGTTGCAAACAACAGACAATTGCATTAAGTACTCTGTGTAATGTAAACAATACAAATATCCTTAGACAAAGCATTGATGTTTTATCCCTAGTGGCAACAGCATATCCACAACCTTAGAACTTTCTGTCACTGTCCCAGATTCAATGGAGGCATGAACCCACTATCGAGCATAAATACTCCCTCTTGGAGTTACAAGTATCAACTTGGCCAAAACCTCTACTTGCAATGGAGAGCATGCAAGATCATAAACAACACATATATGATAGATCGATAATCAACTTGACATAGTATTCCATATTCATCGGATCCCAACAAACACAACATGTAGCATTACAAATAGATGAACTTGATCATGATAGGCAGCTCACAAGATCTAAACATGATAGCACAAGAGGAGAAGACAACCATCTAGCTACTGCTATGGACCCATAGTCCAAGGATGAACTACTCACGCATCAGTCCGGAGGTGGGCATGGTGATGTAGAGCCCTCCGATGATGATTCCCCTCTCCGGCAGGGTGCGGGAGGCGATGTTCAGAACCCCCCGAGGTAGGGTTGACGGCGGCGGCGTCTCAGTATGTTTTCTCGTATCGTGGCTCTCGGTATTAGGGTTTTCGCGACGGAGAGATTATATAGGCGAAGGGGCAGAGTCGGGGGACGCTCGAGGGGCCCACCCCATAAGGCGGCACGACCAGGGGTGGGGCCGTGCCCCCCTATGGTGTGGCCGCCTCGTCGCCCCTCTCCGTCTCCTCTTCGGTGTTCTGGAAGGCTCCGTGGAAAATAAGACTGTGGGCTTTTGTTTCATCCAATTCCGAGAATATTTCCTGTGTAGGATTTCTGAAACCAAAAATAGCAGAAAACATGAATTGTCGCTTCGGCATCTTGTTAATAGGTTAGAGCCGGAAAATGCATCAAAATGATATAAAGTGTATATAAAACATGTGAGTATTGTCATAAAACTAGCATGGAACATAAGAAATTATAGATACTTTTGAGACGTATCAGCAGCATCAACGGCTTGCTGGATTTCGAGGAAGCCTTCGTCAGCAACTTCACCGGCACCTACCGCCGGCCGGGTCGCCCTCAGCAGCTGGAGATGTGCAAGTAGGGCCCGGACGAGATGGATCGCGCGTATACCTAACTCGCTGGTGCGAGATGCGCAACTCTTGCGAGGGTGTGCAAGAGATCCAGGCCATCAGCTTCTTCATGGGAGGTTGCCGGCCCAACACCATGCTGTGGCACAAGCTACGCCGCAGCGAACCCAAGACCATGGCGGCCCTGATGGCCATCGCGGACAAGTACGCGCTGGCTGAAGAAGCCAGCAAAGCGCCGACTGAAGCATCGCCGGCTCCATCCAGGCGGGACCACCACAAGCCGGCCGAGAACAAGTCGGCCGAGGGCGCCTCTCAGGGTAGCCGGCGGGACAACTACATCGGCAAGGGGCACAGCGACCAGCCGGACCGCCGGTACGGTTCCGCCCATGTGGCAGCCATGTCGGACCATGCGGCGGCTGGCGGCAGCCGGCGCCGGAAACAAGACCGGCCCTGGAAGCCGAAGTTCACCTTCGAGCAGATGCTCGATTCGCCGTGCAAGTACCACAGCGGCAAGAACCCGTCCAACCACACCACCTGTGACTGCCACTTCATGAAGCGGCTGACAAGCGGCGAACCGCTCCCGCCTCCACCAGCCGGCGGGCCGGGTGGCCAAGCCGGCGCAGAAAACGCCAACCTCGAGCATCACGAGGCTAACCAAGTGCACCATGGCCGCTACCTGGCCGAGGATGCCACCTACATCATCTTCACCTCCGAGCCTGAGGACAAGACGAGCCAGCAGAGCCGTTCCCTCGAGGTCAACGCGGTCATACCGCCGGCCCCCCAGTACCTAAACTGGTCAGAGAAGGCCATCACATTTGATCGCCGTGCCACACCGGCTGTCCTGCCGAAGCCGAGCAGCTACACCATGGTCCTCGACCCCACCATCGGCACAACCCGGCGTCCTCATCGACGGGGGCAGCAGCATCAACATCCTCTACTGCGACACCGCCCGCAAGCTGGGCATCCAGGAGGCCGAGTTGCGCCCCACCCCCACCGTCTTCCATGGCATCGTGCCAGGCCACTGCTGCCAGCCGATCGGCCGGATCACACTGGAGGTGATGTTCGGGAAGCCGGATCACTTCCGCACCGAGAAGATCGAGTTCGAGGTGGTGGACCTCGTCAGTCCCTACCACGCGCTCCTGGACCGCCCGGTCATGACAAAGTTCATGGCGGTGCCCCACTACGGGTACCTGAACATGAAGCTGCCTGGCCCAAAAGGGGTCATCACCGTAGCCGGCGACTATCGCCGCTCCATGGACTGCGCCACGCAGAGCTCCAAGATGGCCCAGACGATGGTCATCGCCACCGAGAAGCAGCTCATCCACGACGCTGTCGCCTTGGCCAAGGCCGCGCAGACGGACATGACGGCTGTAGGCAACCCGGCTGGGACGACTCACTTCCAGCCGGCCAACAACACCAAGAAGATCCTGCTGGACCCGGCGCAGCCGGACAAGTACGTCACCATCGGTGCCGGCTTGAAAAGAAAATAGGAAAGCGAGCTCACCAGCTTCCTCCGTGAGAATCGGGACATCTTCGCATGGTCTCCAAGGGACATGCCGGGTGTGCCGAGGGAGTTGGCTGAGCACCACCTCCACGTCAGGCCTGAAGCCAAGCCGGTGAAGCGACCCCTTCGTCGCTTCGCCGAAGAAAGAAGGAAGGCCATTGGTGAAGAAATCGCCCGGCTGCTTGCAGCCGGCTTCATCATGGAAGTACTGCACCCGGACTGGTTGGCGAACCCGGTCCTGGTCCTGAAGAAGAACGGCTCCTGGCGCATGTGTATCGACTACACCAGCCTAAACAAGGCGTGCCCGAAGGACCCCTTACCCCTGCCCCGCATAGATCAAGTCATAGACTCGACTACCGGCTGTGAACTGTTGTCTTTCTTAGACGCCTATTCAGGCTACCGCCAGATTCCTTTGAATCCGGATGATCAAATAAAGACTTCGTTCATTACCCCGTACGTGGCTTATTGCTATACGACTATGCCGTTCGGCTTGAAAAATGCAAGCACCACCTACCAAAGGTGCATGCAAAAAGGCTTGCAAGATCAAATCGGCAGAAATGTTCACGCATATGTGGATGATTTAGTTGTAAAAACTAAGGAGACGCGTACCCTCCTTGACGACCTGCGACAAACCTTCACCAATCTGCGAAGATTCCGGATGAAGCTCAACCCGGCCAAGTGCACGTTCGGCGTGCCAGCCGGCCAACTCCTGGGCTACCTCGTCTCTTGATGGCGTGTAAGACACACGTCCGTTGGGAACCCCAAGAGGAAGGTGTGATGCGTACAGCAACAAGTTTTCCCTCAGTAAGAAACCAAGGTTATCGAACCAGTAGGAGCCAAGGAACACGTGAAGGTTGTTGGTGGCGGAGTGTAGTGCGGCGCAACACCAGGGATTCCGGCGCCAACGTGGAACCTACACAACACAATCAAAGTACTTTGCCCCAACGTAACAGTGAGGTTGTCAATCTCACCGGCTTGATGTAAACAAAGGATTAGATGTATAGTGTGGATGATGATGATTGTTTGCGAAGAACAGTAAAGAACAAGTATTGCAGTAGATTGTATTTCATATGTAAAGAATGGACCGGGATCCACAGTTCACTAGTGGTGTCTCCCCCATAAGATAAACAACATGTTGGGTGAATGAATTACAGTTGGGCAATTGACAAATAAAGAAGGCATAACAATGCACATACATATATCATGATGAGTACTATGAGATTTAATTAGGGCATTACGACAAAGTACATAGACCGCTATCCAGCATGCATCTATGCCTAAAAAGTCCACCTTCAGGTTATCATCCGAACCCCTTCCAGCATTAAGTTGCAAACAACGGACAATTGCATTAAGTATGGTGCGTAATGTAATCAACACAAATATCCTTAGACAAAGCATTGATGTTTTATCCCTAGTGGCAACATCACATCCACAACCTTAGAACTTTCTGTCACTGTCCCACATTCAATGGAGGCATGAACCCACTATCGAGCATAAATACTCCCTCTTGGAGTCACAAGTATCAACTTGGCCAGAGCCTCTACTAGCAACGGAGAGCATGCAAGAACATAAACAACATATATGATAGATTGATAATCAACTTGACATAGTATTCAATATTCATCGGATCCCAACAAACACAACATGTAGCATTACAGATAGATGATCTTGATCATGATAGGCAGCTCACAAGATCTAACATGATAGCTCAATGAGGAGAATACAACCATCTAGCTACTGCTATGGACCCATAGTCCAGGGGTGAACTACTCACACATCGATCCGGAGGCGATCATGGCGATGAAGAGCCCTCCGGGAGATGATTCCCCTCTCCGGCAGGGTGCCGGAGGCGATCTCCTGAATCCCCCGAGACGGGATTGGCGGCGGCGTCTTAGTAAGGTTTTCCGTATCGTGGCTCTCGGTACTGGGGGTTTCGCGACGAAGGCTTTAAGTAGGCGGAAGGGTAGGTTTAGGGGCGACGCGAGGGCCCCACACGCCAGGGCCGCGCCGCCCTGTTGTGTCGGTGCCTCGTCGCCCCACTTCGTTATCCTTTCGGTCTTCTGGAAGCTTGATTTCGTCCAATTCCGAGAATATTTCCTTTGTAGGATTTCTGAAACCAAAAACAGCAGAAAACAGCAACTGGCTCTTCGGCATCTCGTCAATAGGTTAGTGCCGGAAAATGCATAATAATGACATATAATGTATATAAAACATGTGAGTATCATCATAAAAGTAGCATGGAACATAAGAAATTATAGATACGTTTGGGACGTATCAAGCATCCCCAAGCTTAGTTCCTACTCGCCCTCGAGTAGGTAAACGATAACAAAGATAATTTCTGAAGTGACATGCTATCATAATCTTGATCAATACTATTGTAAAGCATATGGGATGAATGCAGCGATTCGAAGCAATGGTGAAGACAATGAGTAAACAAATGAATCATATAGCAAAGACTTTTCATGAATAATACTTTCAAGACAAGCATCAATAAGACTTGCATAAGAGTTACTCATAAAGCAATAAATTCTTAGTAGAAAGCTTTGAAACAACACAAAGGAAGATATAAGTTTCAGCGGTTGCTTTCAACTTCAACATATTTATCTCATGGATAATTGTCAACACAAAGTAATATAACAAGTGCAATAGGTAAACATGTAAGAATCAATGCACACAGTTGACACAAGTGTTTGCTTCTGAGATAGAAAGAATGGGTAAACTGACTCAACATAAAGTAGAAGATAGGCCCTTCGCAGAGGGAAGCCTGGATTACTATTTTTGTGCTAGAGCTTTTCATTTTGAAAACATAGAAACAATTTTGTCAACGGTAGTAATAAATCATATGTGTTATGTATAAGATATCCTATAAGTTGCAAGCCTCATGCATAGTATACCAATAGTGCTCGCACCTTGTCCTAATTAGCTTGGATTAACATGGATTATCATTGCATAACATATGTTTCAACCAAGTGTCACAAAGGGGTACCTCTATGCCGCCTGTACAAAGGTCTAAGGAGAAAACGCGCATTGGATTTCTCGCTTTTGATTATTCTCAACTTAGACATCCATATCGGGACAACATAGACAACAGATAATGGACTCCTCTTTAATGCATAAGGATTCAACAACAGATAAAATTCTCATAAGAGATTGAGGATTAATTGTCCAAACTGAAACTTCCACCATGAATCATGGCTTTTGTTAGCGGCCCAATGTTCTTCTCTAACAATATGCATACTCAAACCATTTGATCATGAAAATCGCCCTTACTTCAGACAAGACGAACATGCATAGCAACTCACATGATATTCAACAAAGGTGTAAAAGTTGATGGCGTCCCCAGAAACATGGTTACCTCTCAACAAGCAACTTATTAAGAAATAAGATACATAAGTACATATTCTTCACCACAATAGTTTTTTAAGGCTATTTTTCCCATGAGCTATATATTGCAAAGACAAAGGAATAGAATTTTTAAAGGTAGCACTCAAGTAATGTACTTTGGAATGACAGAGAAATACCATGTAGTAGGTAGGTATGGTGGACACAAATGGCATAGTTTTTGGCTCAAGGATTTGGATGCACGAGAAGAATTCCTCTCAATACAAGGCTAGGCTAGCAAGGTTGTTTGAAGCAAACTCAAGTATAAAATGGTGCAGCAAAGCTTACATATGAACATATTGTAAGTATTATAAGACTTTACATCGTCTCCTTGTTGTTCAAACACCTTAACCGGAAAATATCTAGACTCTAGAGACCAATCATGCAAACCAAATTTTAACAAGCTCTATGTAGTTCTTCATTAATGGGTGCAAAGTACATGATGCAAGAGCTTAAACATGATCTATATGAGCACAACAATTGCCAAGTATCAAATTATTCAAGAAATTATACCATTTACCACATGCAGCATTTTCTGTTTCCAACCATATAACAATGAACGAAGTAGTTTCAACCTTCGCCATGAACATTAAGAATAAAGCTAAGAACATATGTGTTCATACGAAACATCGGAGCGTGTCTCTCTCTCAAACAAATAATGCTAGGATCCGAATTTATTCAAACAAAAACAAAAAACAAAAACAAACAGACGCTCCAAGTAAAGCACATAAGATGTGACGGAATAAAAATATAGTTTCACTAGAGGCGACCTGATAAGTTGTCGATGAAGAAGGGACCTTGGGCATCCCCAAGCTTAGATGCTTGAGTATTCTTAAAATATGCAGGGATGAACCACGGGGGCATCCCCATGCTTAGACTTTTCACTCTTCTTGATCATATTGTATCATCCTCCTCTCTTGACCCTTGAAAACTTCCTCCACACCAAACTCAAAACAATCTCATTAGAGGTTTAGTGCATAATTGAAAATTCATATATTCAGAGGTGACATAATCATTCTTAACACTTCTGGACATTGCACAAAGCTACTGAAAGTTAATGGAACAAAGAAATCCATCAAACATAGCAAAATAGGCAATGCAAAATAAAAGGAAGAATCTGTCAAAACGAACGGATCCGTAAAGACGAATTTTTAGAGGCACTCGGACTTGCTCGGATGAAAATGCCCAAATTTAATTAAAGTTGCGTACATATCCGAGGATCACGCACGTAAATTGGAAGATTTTTATAAATTTTCTACAGCGAGGGCGGCTCAATTTCGTGACAGAGAAGAAATCTGTTCCTACGCGAGTAATCCAAATCTAGTATTGACTTTACTATCAAAGACTTTACTTGGCACAACAATGCAATAAAATAAAGATAAGGAGAGGTTGCTACAGTAGTAACAACTTCCAAGACTCAAATATAAAATAAAAGTGCAGAAGTAAAATAATGGGTTGTCTCCCATAAGCGCTTTTCTTTATAGCCATTAAGATGGGCTCAGTAATTTTAATGATGTTGTCGCAAGAAATAAGAGTTGAAGCAAAAGAGAGCATCAAAAGCAAATAAGAAACACTTTTAAGTCTAACCCACTTCCTATGAAAAGGAATATTGTACACAAATAAATTCATGAAGGACAAAGTGACAAGCATAGGAAGATAAAACACAAGTAACTTCAAAATTTTCAGCATATAGAGATGTGTTTTAGTAACATGAAAACTTCTACAACCATATTTTCCTCTCTCATAATAATTTCCAGTAGCATGATGAACAAACTCAACAATATAACTATCACATAAAGCATTCTTATCATGAGTCTCATGCATAAAATAATTACTACTCCCAACATAAGCATAGTCATTCTTATTAATTGTAGTGGGAGCAAATTCAATAAAGTAGCTATCATTATTATTCTCATCACCATAATCATCAAATGTAGGAGGCAAAGTATCATCAAAGTAAATTTTCTCCTCCATGCTTGGGGGACTAAAAATATCATGCTCATCAAAACCAGCTTCCCCAAGCTTAAATTCTTCCATAGCATTAGCAATAATAGTGTTCAAAGAGTTCATGCTAATAACATTGCTACAACTATTTTGCAAACAAAGTTCCATGGGTTTTTTAATTTTCTCTTCGAACACCTCATGTCCTAACTCAAGATAAATACTATAAAGATCTCTAATATTTTTGTTGTTTTCCATTAAGCCTAACTAGTGAAATCACACAACTTAGTGGTCTCAGGAGTATTTATTTTAACAGTAGTAAAAATAAGTAAAGCAAACTAAATTAAGTAGTGTAAATGCAAGTAACTAATTTTTTTGTGTTTTTAATATGGAGAACGCAAACAAGACATTAAATAAAGTAAATCTAGCAACTGATTTTTTTGTATTTTTGATATAGAAGCAAACAAAGCAGTAAATAAAATAAAGCAAGACAAAAACAAAGTAAAGAGATTGGATGTGGGAGACTCCCCTTGCAGCGTGTCTTGATCTCCCGACAACGAGCGCCGGAAAAAAAATGCTTGATGGCGTGTAAGACACACGTCCGTTGGGAACCCCAAGAGGAAGGTGTGATGCGTACAACAGACAAGTTTTCCCTCGGTAAGAAACCAAGGTCATCGAACCAGTAGGAGTCAAGGAACACGTGAAGGTTGTTGGTGGCGGAGTGTAGTGCGGCGCAACACCGGGGATTCGGCGCCAACGTGGAACCTGCACAACACAATCAAAGTACTTTGCCCCAACGTAACAGTGAGGTTGTCAATCTCACCGGCTTGCTGTAAACAAAGGATTAGATGTATAGTGTGGATGATGATGATTGTTTGCGAAGAACATTAAAGAATAAGTATTGCAGTAGATTGTATTTCAGATGTAAAGAATGGACCGGGATCCACAGTTCACTAGTGGTGTCTCTCCCATAAGATAAACATCATGTTGGGTGAACGAATTACAGTTGGGCAATTGAAAAATAAAGAAGGCATTACAATGCACATACATATATCTTGATGAGTACTATGAGATTTAATCAGGGCATTACGACAAAGTACATAGACCGCTATCCAGCATGCATCTATGCCTAAAAAGTCCACCTTCAGGTTATCATCCGAACCCCTTCCAGTATTAATTTGCAAACAATAGACAATTGCATTAAGTATGGTGCGTAATGTAATCAACACAAATATCCTTAGACAAAGCATTGATGTTTTATCCCTAGTGGCAACATCACATCCACAACCTTAGAACTTTCATTCACTGTCCCAGATTCAATGGAGGCATGAACCCACTATCGAGCATAAATACTCCCTCTTGGAGTCACAAGTATCAACTTGGCCAAAGCCTCTACTAGCAACGGAGAGCATGCAAGAACATAAACAACATATATGATAGATTGATAATCAACTTGACATACTATTCAATATTCATCGGATCCCAACAAACACAACATGTAGCATTACAGATAGATGATCTTGATAATGATAGGCAGCTCACAAGATCTAACATGATAGCACAATGAGGAGAAGACAACCATCTAGCTACTGCTATGGACCCATAGTCCAGGGGTGAACTACTCACAGATCGATCCGGAGGCGATCATGGCGATGAAGAGCCCTCCGGGAGATGATTCCCCTCTGCGGCGGGGTGCCGGAGGCGATCTCCTGAATCCCCCGAGATGGGATTGGCGGCGGTGGCGTCTCAGTAAGTTTTTCCGTATCGTGGCTCTCGGTATGCGGGGGTTTCGCGACGAAGGCTTTAAGTAGGCGGAAGGGTAGGTTTAGGGGCGACGCGAGGGCCCCACACGCCAGGGCCGCGTGGCCAAGGCATGGGTCGCGCCGCCCTGTTGTGTCGGTGCCTCGTCGCCCCACTTCGTTATCCTTTCGGTCTTCTGGAAGCTTCGTGGAAAAATAAGACCCTGGGCGTTGATTTCGTCCAATTCCGAGAATATTTCCTTTGTAGGATTTCTGAAACCAAAAACAGCTGAAAACGACAGATCGGCTCTTCGGCATCTCGTCAATAGGTTAGTGCCGGAAAATGCATAATAATGACATATAATGTATATAAAACATGTGAGTATCATCATACAAGTAGCATGGAACATAAGAAATTATAGATACGTTTGGGACGTATCATCTCTCAGCGAGGGATTGAAGCCAACCCGGAGAAGATCAGTGCCCTCGAGAAGATGGAACTGCCGCAGTGCCTCAAGGACGTCCAGAAGTTCACTGGTTGCCTGGCCTCCTTGAGCCGCTTCGTCAGCCTGCTGGGAGAGAAGGCACTGCCCCTGTACTCGATTCTTTGAAGAAATCGGACAAATTCGTCTGGTCACCGCAGGCGGATGAAGCCTTCCGTGACTTAAAGCGCGTGCTCTCAACCACGTCCATCCTCGCATCGCCGGCTTCAATGGAGCCGATGCTGTTGTACATCGCTGCCACCAATCGTGTGGTTAGCATCGTCCTGGTGGTGGAGCGCAAAGAAGCCGGCAAGGAGCAGCAGGTTCAGCGCCCAGTCTACTACCTGAGCGAGGTGCTTTCCCAGTCGAAGCCAAACTACCCCCACTACCACAAGGTCACCTACGGCGTGTACATGGAGGCCAAGAAGCTCAAGCACTAATTCCAAGAGCACCCCATCAAGGTGGTGGCCACGCCACCCTTGGCGGAAATCATCGGCATCAAAGACGCCAATGGCCGGGTTGCCAAGTGGGCCTTGGAGCTGGCGGCCCACACCATCCTCTACGAGCCACGCACGGCCATCAAGTCGCAGATCCTCACGAACTTCTTCGTCGACTGGGCCGAGATGCAATACCTGCCGCCTGTGCCTGACTCCACACACTAGAAGCTGCACTTCGACGGCTCGAAGATGCGAAACGGATTGGGAGCCGACATCGTCGTCACCTCTCCCAAGAGAGACCGGCTGGACTACGTCCTGCAGATTCACATCGCCGCATCCAACAATGTGGCGGAGTACGAAGCGCTCATCCATGGGCTGAAGCTGGCCAAGGAGATAGGCGTGCGTCACATTCTTTGCTTCTGCGACTCCGACTTGGTTATACAGCAAGCATCTGGCGACTGGGGCGCGAAGGACGCCAACATGGCCTCATACCGCTTCCACGTCCAGCAGCTATCCGGCTTCTTCGATGGTTGTGAATTCCATCATGTGCCGCGAGCAAACAATGAGGCGGCTGACGCCCTATCCAAGATAGGCTCAGCCCGGCAAGCAATTCCGGCAGGCGTTGCCCTGGCGCATCTGCGGAAGCCGTCCATCATACCGTCACCGGACTCAGATTCCATATTCGTGCCGGCTGACCCGGGGGCTTCTCAGCCGAACCCGGGGGCTTCATCGCCCAAGTCGGGGGCTTCTCAGCCGAACCCGCTGGCTCCACAGTCCAACCCGGGGGCTTCTCAGTCCAACCCGGGGGCTTCTCAGCCAAACTCGGGGGCTTCTCAGCCGAACACGCCGGCTTCACAGCCGAACCCGGTGACCATGAAAGTCGAACCCGGAAGCTCCCACGCAGGAGGCCCTGTTGGTTAGCGTATTCGAGATAAGATGCATACCTTCATGGGCACAAGAATTCCTCTCCTACCTCACCGATGGTGTGCTACCTAACGACAGGGTCCAAGCCAGGCAGATTGAGAGAAGGGCCCAGGCCTATACCATCATCAACCACCAGCTGTATAAGCGCAGCGTAAGTGGGGTATTGCAGCGGTGTGTCGAGCCGGCTGAAGGGATTGAACTCCTACGGGAAATCCATCAGGGAGAGTGCGGCCACCACGCCTCCTCCATGCCATAGTAGGCAAAGCCTTCCGACACGGTTTTTACTGGCCGACTGCGCTCAGAGACGCAGAAGAACTGGTGAAGAAATGCAATGGCTGCCAGCGCTTTGCCAAGAAAAGGCACTCGCCGCCTTCCGCCTTAAAAACCATCCCCATCACCTGGCCGTTTGCTGTATGGGGCTTGGATATGGTGGGCCCGTTCAGAACTGCCCAAGGCGGCATGACGCACCTCTTGGTGATGATTGACAAATTCACCAAGTGGATTGAGGCCAAGCCGATCAAGAAGCTGGACGGCTCCACAGCCGTCACATTCCTCAAGGAAATAATCGTGAGATATGGCTACCCCCACAGCATCATCACCGAGAATGGCAGTAACTTCGCCCAAGGCATCTTGTCTCGCTATTGCGAGGAAATGGGGATCCGAATGGACCTAGCGTCCGTGGCGCATCCAGAGTCAAATGGCCAAGTGGAGAAGGCCAACGGCTTGATCCTAGCCGGCATCCGACCCCTGCTGGTGGAGCCGCTCGAGCGAGCAGCCGGCTGCTGGATTGAAGAGCTGCCCAATGTATTGTGGAGCCTGCGTACAACGCCAAACCGCTCAGTCGGCTACACACCATTCTTCCTCGTATATGGGGCCGAAGCCGTCCTGCCGACTGATATCGAGCACGACGCGCCAAGAATCAAGCTGTACACAGAAGCTGAAGGTAAAGAAGCTCGTGAAGATGGAGTCGACCTGGTCGAAGAGGCCCGACAGCTGGCCGTGTCCAGATCTACCATTTACCAGCAAAGCCTCCGACGCTATCACAGCCGGAAGGTCCAGCCCTTAGAATTCCGAGAAGGAGACCTAGTGCTCCGGCTGATCCAGCGGACAGCCGGACAGCATAAACTGTCATCCCAATGGGAGGGTCCCTTCATCGTGAGCAAGGCGGTAGGCAACCATTCCTACTATCTCATAGATGCCCAAGAGGTTAAGAAAAACAAGTTGAACAAAACTGACAAGGAGACTAAACGTCCCTGGAATATCAACTTGCTTCGCCCATTTTATACTTGAGAGCAGGAATGTATGTATCCCTTTTACTCCTTTTGTAAGCTATGAAAAAGCAAGCGCCAAGAGCACCGATTTCAACAAGTTTTTTGCGTACTCTATTGCTTTCGCCGATTGGCTTGCACCCTCTCACGCGGTCGGCTCAGTACCGTGATCCATTTTCCCGACAGCCGGCTCCCGATCCAGATACAGACCGCAACCCGGCTGTCCGGCTGGTGGGGGTAAGTGCTTAAGGAACCGGCACGCGAAAGACGACTAAGGGAAAGAGTGAAGGCGAATTCACTCTTATACAACTCTTCATAAAAGTGCCGGACTGTCAAACTCGGCTCGTCTGACTGAAATACTATCGGCCTCACCCAGCGGCACGCTCTTGATCCGGCGACGGACCGCAAGTCGGACGTACGATCGGCAAGGGCAAAGCCAAAGAGTGGGGCGGATGGGAAAAAGCGAACGAGCCGGAAGAAAACTAGCCGGCACACAAATGATTAACAAACACACTAAAGTGTGACTTAATAAAAGGATAATAACATTGTCTTACATATGCACCCGGCATCCCGGGGATTTAACAAACTGTCTTGCAAAAGCAAAATCACATGCAGATAAATTTAAGAGTCGGCTGGATCAGGACCAGCCGGAGGAGCGTTTGCCGAGCCGGCCGCCGGGTTCGCCTCTGGCACATCCGGCGTGTCCTCCGCCTCATCATCCTCGGGCTCCTCCTCCTCGTCATCCGAAGAAGGCGGATTCGGGTCCGCGACGAAGATGCCCTTGTCGACGAAGTCGGCGATGGCGCAGGCGCGGACAAGCCGGGCGGTTTTGTTTTCCGTCGGAAGCTTGTCTTCCACGTCGGCCCACCGGTACTCCAGCTGGTCGAGGCTGACCTCGTTGTACCAGGAGAGCACAAAGGAAAGCGCCATGTCGGCTCAGGCACGCGCGGCTGACTCCTTCCAGTCGAGGAAGCAATCGGGCGCCTTCTCGAGCCAGGCGATGAGGTTAGCGAGGTCCTTCGGCAGCGTCTCCGTCGGCCAAAGCAGCCGGATCAGCTCCTCTGCCGCCTTCCTGAGCTCGTAGCCCAGCATGGTTATCGGCTCGACGCGGGCAGCCATGGATGCCAGATAGTCATCCATGGAGAAGTGATCAGAGCTTTGCTCGCCCGTGGCCTGCCGCCGGGCCTCCCACGCCCTGCCAACTGCAGCTAACGCCGCGTCCTGCGCCTCAGGGAAGGCCGCTGCAAAGAGAAAGCATGTTAAAGAAAAATTTGAAGATCCGGTTGACCACATCCGGCTGATCCTCGCCGACTGCAATCAGCCGCCAGCCGGGGAAAGGACATAAAAATGCAAAATTTCGAAGTCCAAAAAACAAGACTGGCGGCAGCCGGCAAGAGCCGCCTGCCCCCAGCCTGAAGATGGAGATTATCAAAGTCTAAAAGACAAGACTGGCGGCAGCCGGTAAGAGCCGCCTGCCCCCAGCCTGAAGATGGAGATTATCGAAGTCTGAAAAACAAGACTGGCGGTAGCCGGCAAGAACCTCCTGCCCCCAACCTGAAGATGGAGATTATCAAAGTCAAAAAAAAACAAGACTGGCGGCAGCCGGCAAGAACCGCCTGCCCCCAGCCTGAAGATGGAGATTATCGAAAATTGAGGTTGTTTCAGCTGCCGGTTGCCAACCTAAGCCGGCAGTCGACAGGCGAAATCCGGCAAAGGGAAAGGAAGAAAAAAGTAAAGACTCACCCGCCAAGCCGTGGTCGAGCGCGCTAATCTCCTCCACCCACCGCTTGGCGGTGGCCGATAGCTCGTTAGACTTGGAGGTCACCTTTTGACGAAGCGCCAGGCGCTGCTGCTCCACTTCCTCCAGCCGCTTGCTGAGGTCCGCCACCTCCTCCCGCCCAACCTGCTTCGCAGCTTCGAGCTCAGTGAGGTGGTTAGCCTCAAGCCGGCGCAGCCGCGCCAGCTCCCCCTCGGTCTCCTTCGCCTTGGCAGCGGCGGTCCGGACCGCCTGCTCGCTTTCAGCACATTGGGCGCGGGCGGCCCGAAGATCCTCCTCCAGCTGAGGGACCCGGGCGGCAACAACTGCAAGCCGACAAAAGAAGCCGTCAGCCGGATGAAACAGAAGAAAAAGAAACAAAGTCAAAAAGGAAAAAGCCTTACCCTTGGCGGCCTCCAGCTCGCGAGCCATGTCGGCACGCTCGATCTTGGCCTTGTGATAGTTGGCCACGAGCTGGTTGTACAAGGCGGTCCGCCTCTCCGAAACCATCTGAAGAAAACACGAAGATAAGCATCTAGGCGAAACCCGACCGGCTCCAAGCAAGCCGGCCCATGCCTCGGAGGGCTACCAGGATAATAGCATAATTGCAAAAAATCACACAGATGAACTAACCTTGTCGGCAGCCTCTAGCCGGGCCAGGCGGACTTCGGCCTCGGTGGCTTTTGCCTTGAGGTGGTTGCGGAAGCCGGAGAAGAACATCGACACGGGCGCCACGCCTGGACGTCCATCCCGGCTGGTCACCTCGCAAGTGTCCGCCTCGTGCCAAAGCTTCTCCATGGTGCCGGCCGAGCCAAGGCTGGATTCGGAGGCGGATACCACATTGAGCAGTGAGGCGGCCTTTGAAACATGCAGACCTTGAGACGGCTCCGCCGGGCCCTTCATCACCACCAACGCCCGAGCATCGGCGCCAACCGAGTGCGTCGGCTCCTCCCTCGCCGGCTCCGAAGATGGAGGCGGCATGTCCGAGGCAGTCGGCCCGGCAGGGACGGCAGACCCTGGCGCAAGCGGTGCCTTGTCCGAACTTGCGTCCAGGACGACGATGTCAGACGCGGCCCCGCCGACTCCGGTCACAGGCGGCATGGCCCCGCCGGCTCCGGCCCCGCCGGGTGCACCTCTGCCGGCTCTGGCCGCCGGCTCCAGAAGCCGAGTGCGGCGCGGGAAAAGATCGCCGAGGGTCGGCTGGCCGACGCGGCGAGCCGGCTCACTCCAAGAGGCGGAGCCGGGCGCATCCAGAGAAGGTGCAGCTGAAGAGCCTGCCCCCGCGGCAGGCGGCGTGACCACAGGCGGCACGACGACGGACGGCGTGCATGCACGCGGTGCAGGCTGCGGGGTCGGCTCCCTCCTCTACCGCTGGACCGGCGACACGACGGTGGGAGTCGGCCGAGAGCCGCCGCCCTTGGAGAATTTTATAGCAGCCCTAGTCGGCCAAACAAGAAAAAGATAAACAAAAAGAAGGAAAGAAAAGGAATCAAACAGCGAGAGAAAGAGACTCACCCGGCCGCTTCTGGAACCTTCTTGGGCCCCATCCGGCGCTGCTTCTTCACCTTCGCCTCCAGCGCGGCCATGGACCGCTCGCTGGCCCGCTTCTTCCCCTTGGGCGCGGACGAGGAAGTCGCCGAGGTGGAAGGCGGCCTCGTCGACACGGGCACCGCCCGGATTGGCGCCGAGGCGGACGTCGCCTCCCCCTCCTCCTCCTGCTCCTCCTCCGGTTGATGCGGAGAAGGCGGCGGGTTGTGTTCCCCCTGGCCGGCTTGATCAGCCGCCTCGCAGGCTCTCATCATCGCTGGCTTGGTCAGCCGGATCGTCATGATCAGGAGTCCACCGCCTGCGCTCTAGATCGCCGTCTTCAACCCTCTGGCGGTCGAAGAGCTTCAAGCAACAGGAAAACAGTCAGATAAAGTCGGCCACGCAGCCGCAAGTCGGCATCCGGCCAATAAACAAGCAAGACTCACCACAGGCGGCATCTCCGCCCGGTTGTAGGGCTGCAGCCCCCAGCCCCAGTTGTCGGGCAACTTCGCCTGGGAGATGAAGTTCACCAGCGAGGCGATCTGCGCCTTGTTCAGCTCCACCTTGGACGTCCGGGTCGGGTCAAACTGACCAGACATATGGCAGATCTTGTGGCAGCGGGACTGCAGCGGCAACACTAAGCGGGAGGTGTAGCAGTAGAGAAGGTCGGTGGCGCACAGCCGGCCCCCGCCGGTACACTCCCCGAGGAAATCCCAGAGAAGGTTTACCTCCGCCTCTGGGTCCGCCGACTTGGCGTTGTGGCCCCAGTTGATCCGGCCGATTGGCGGAACCGGGTTGTACTTCGGCAGGTTGATCCGGTCGAACGCCGGGTTGTCGTTCCGCACGTAGAAGAAGGACATCTGCCATTTCTTCACCGAATCCACAGTCGGAATCTTCGGGAAGGGCTTGCCCGTGCGGGAGTAGATCGAGGCGGCGCCGCAGGCTCGCATCTGGCCGTCGGTGGTTTGCGTCTTCAGGTAGAAGAGCCGGCTCCAGAAATCCACGTCCGGCCACAAGCCGGCGTAGCCGTCCATGAAGGCCACATAGCAACTCAAAGAAACAAAAGCATTGGCCGGCAGGTGGTGCGGCTGCAAGCCAAAGAAATCAAGAAATTGCCGGAAGAAGGGCGAAGCCGGCAGGTCCAGTCCCCGGTCGAAGTGCGCCCCGAAGACGACGCGCTCGCCGGGTTCTGGGGCCTGCTGCGTGTAGTTGACACGTCCAATGGGAACCCCAAGAGGAAGGTGTGATGCGCACAGCAGTAAGTTTTTTCCCTCAGTAAGAAACCAAGGTTATCGAACCAGTAGGAGTCAAGAAGCACGTTGAAGGTTGATGGCGGCGGAGTGTAGTGCAGCGCAACAGCAGGGATTCCGGCGCCAACGTGGAACCTGCACAACACAATCAAAGTACTTTGCCCCAACGTAACAGTGAGGTTGTCAATCTCACCGGCTTGCTGTAAACAAAGGATTAGATGTATAGTGTGGATGATGATGATTGTTTGCGAAGAACGAGTAAAGAACAATTGCGGTAGATTGTATTTCAGATGTAAAGAATTGGACCGGGGTCCACAGTTCACTAGTGGTGTCTCTCCCATAAGATAAACAGATGTTGGGTGAACAAATTACGGTTGGGCAATTGACAAATAAAGAAGGCATAACAATGCACATACATATATCATGATGAGTACTATGAGATTTAATCGGGGCATTACGACAAAGTACATAGACCGCTATCCGAGCATGCATCTATGCCTAAAAAGTCCACCTTCGAGGTTATCATCCGAACCCCTTCCAGTATTAAGTTGCAAACAACAAACAATTGCATTAAGTATGGTGCGTAATGTAATCAACACAAATATCCTTAGACAAAGCATCGATGTTTTATCCCTAGTGGCAACAAGCACATCCACAACCTTAGAACTTTCCATCACTCTGTCCCAGATTTAATGGAGGCATGAACCCACTATCGAGCATAAATACTCCCTCTTGGAGTCACAAGTATGAACTTGGCCAGAGTCTCTACTAGCAACGGAGAGCATGCAAGAACATAAATAACATATATGATAGATTGATAATCAACTTGACATAGTATTCAATATTCATCGGATCCCAACAAACACAACATGTAGCATTACAAATAGATGATCTTGATCATGATAGGCAGCTCACAAGATAACGTGATAGCACAATGAGGAGAAGACAACCATCTAGCTACTGCTATGGACCCATAGTCCAGGGGTGGACTACTCACACATCGATCCGGAGGCGATCATGGCGATGAAGAGACCTCCGGGAGATGATTCCCCTCTCCGGCAGGGTGCCGGAGGCGATCTCCTGAATCCCCCGAGATGGGATTGGCGGCGGCGGCGTCTCAGTAAGGTTTTCCGTATCGTGGCTCTCGGTACTGGGGGTTTCGCGACGAAGGCTTTAAGTAGGCGGAAGGGTAGGTCAAGGGGCGTCACGAGGGGCCCACACAACAGGCCGGCGCGGCCAGGGCTTAGGCCGCGCCGCCCTGTTGTGTCGCCACCTCGTGGCCCCACTTCGTTTCCTCTTCGGACTTCTGGAAGCTTCGTGGAAAAATAGGACCCTGGGCGTTGATTTCGTCCAATTCCGAGAATATTTCCTTTGTAGGATTTCTGAAACCAAAAACAGCGAGAAAACAAAGAATCGGCTCTTCGGCATCTCGTCAATAGGTTATTGCCGGAAAATGTATAATAATGACATATAATGTGTATAAAACATGTGAGTATCATCATAAAAGTAGCATGGAACATAAGAAATTATAGATACGTTTAAGACGTATCAAGCATCCCCAAGCTTAGTTCCTACTCGCCCTTGAGTAGGTAAACGATAACAAAGATAATTTCTGAAGTGACATTCTATCATAATCTCAATCATACTATTGTAAAGCATATGAGATGAATGCAGCGATTCGAAGCAATGATGAAGATAATGAGTAAACAAATGAATCATATAGCAAAGACTTTTCATGAATAATATTTTCAAGACAAGCATCAACAAGACTTGCATAAGAGTTACTCATAAAGCAATAAATTCTTAGTAGAGGCATTGAAGCAACACAAAGGAAGATATAAGTTTCAGCGGTTGCTTTCAACTTTAACATATATATCTCATGGATAATTGTCAACACAAAGTAATATAACAAGTGCAATAGGTAAACATGTAAGAATCAATGCACACAGTTGATACAAGTGTTTGCTTCTGAGATAGAAAGAAGTAGGCAAACTGACTCAACAATAAAGTAGAAGATAGGCCCTTCGCAGAGGGAAGCATGGATTACTATATTTGTGCTAGAGCTTTTCATTTTGAAAAAAAGAAACAATTTTGTCAACGGTAGTAATAAAGCATATGTGTTATGTGTAAGATATCTTATAAGTTGCAAGCCTCATGCATAGTATACCAATAGTGCTCGCACCTTGTCCTAATTAGCTTGGATTAACATGGATTATCATTGCATAGCATATGTTTCAACCAAGTGTCACAAAGGGGTACCTCTATGCCGCATGTACAAAGGTTGAAGGAGAAAGCTCGCATTGGATTTCTCGCTTTTGATTATTCTCAACTTAGACATCCATACCAGGACAACATAGACAACAGATAATGGACTCCTCTTTAATGCATAAGCATTCAACAACAGTTAATTTTCTCATAAGAGATTGAGGATTAGTTGTCCAAACTGAAACTTCCACAATGAATCATGGCTTTAGTTAGCGGCCCAATGTTCTTCTCTAACAGTATGCATACTCAAACCATTTGATCATGAAAATCTCCCTTACTTCAGACAAGACGAACATGCATAGCAACTCACATGATATTCAACAAAGGTAAAAGTTGATGGCGTCCCCATAAACATGGTTACCGCTCAACAAGCAACTTATTAAGAAATAAGACACATAAGTACATATTCTTCACCACAATAGTTTTTAAGGCTATTTGTCCCATGAGCTATATATTGTTAAGGCAAAGAATAGAATTTTAAAGGTAGCACTCAAGTAATGTACTTTGGAATGGCAGAGAAATACCATGTGGTAGGTAGGTATGGTGGACACAAATGGCATAGTATTTGGCTCAAGGATTTGGATGCACGAGAAGAATTCCTCTCAATACAAGGCTGGGCTAGCAAGGTTGTTTGAAGCAAACTCAAGTATAAAAGGTGCAGAAAAGCTCACATATGAACATATTGCAGGTATTATAAGACTTTACATTGTCTCCTTGTTGTTCAAAACACCTCAACCAGAAAATATCTAGACTCTAGAGATCAATCATGCAAACCAAATTTTAACAAGCTCTATGTAGTTATTCATTAATGGGTACAAGGTACATGATGCAAGAGCTTAAACATGATCTATATGAGCACAACAATTGCCAAATATCACATTATTCAAGACATTATACCATTTACCACATGCGGCATTTTCCGTTTCCAACCATATAACAATGAATGAAATAGTCCAACCTTCGCAATGAACATTAAAGATAAAGCTAAGAACACATGTGTTCATACGAAA
Source organism: Lolium rigidum (assembly GCF_022539505.1). Taxonomy (NCBI): domain Eukaryota; kingdom Viridiplantae; phylum Streptophyta; class Magnoliopsida; order Poales; family Poaceae; genus Lolium; species Lolium rigidum. The sequence continues at coordinate 14,869,419 of NC_061514.1, read as the reverse complement.
CAGCGGAACGTGTCTCTCTCCCAAACAAAGAATGCTAGGATCCGATTTTATTCAAACAAAAACAAAAACAAAAGCAAACAGACGCTCCAAGTAAAGCACATAAGATGTGACGGAATAAAAATATAGTTTCACTAGAGGTGACCTGATAAGTTGTCGATGAAGAAGGGATGCCTTGGGCATCACCAAGCTTAGACGCTTGGGTCTTCTTAAAATATGCAGGGATGAACCACGGGGGCATCCCCAAGGTTAGACTTTTCACTCTTCTTGATCATATTGTATCATCCTCCTCTCTTGACCCTTGAAAACTTCCTCCACACCAAACTCAAAACAAACTCATTAGAGGGTCAGTGCATAATTCATATATTCAGAGGTGACATAATCATTATTAACACTTCTGGACATTGCGCAAAGCTATTGAAAGTTAATGGAACAAAGAAATCCATCAAACATAGCAAAACAGGCAATGCGAAATAAAAGGCAGAATCTGTCAAAACAGAACAGTCCGTAAAGACGAATTTTTTAGAGGCATCAGAATTGCTCAGATGAAAATGCCCAAATTGAATGAAAGTTGAGTATATATCTGGGGATCACGCACGTAAATTGGCAGATTTTTTAAAATTTTCTACAGCAGGGCCGGCTCAATTTCGTGACAGCAATAAATCTGTTCATGCGCAGCAATCCAAATCTAGTATTGGCTTTACTATCAAAGACTTTACTTGGCACAACAATGCAATAAAATAAAGATAAGGAGAGGTTGCTACAGTAGTAAAAACTTCCAAGACTCAAATATAAAACAAAGTGCGAAGTAAAATAATGGGTTGTCTCCCATAAGCGCTTTTCTTTAACGCCTTTCAGCTAGGCGCAGAAAGTGTGAATCAAGTATTATCAAGAGATGAAGCATCAACAGAGGGGTTTAGAGTTTTCTCAACTATGCATTTTATCCTATCTATGTAAGTTTCAGAGGCTCCTTTTTCATTATACTTAGGCTTGATATCCTCATCAAACAAATTTTCGGGAACAAGCCAAACATAGTTATTTTCTAGAGCTTCATGCATTCCTAGGAGCTTACAAGGTATTGTTGTCTTAATCTCCCCACCATCATTAACATTATTAGTATACCTTATTCTATCCATGTCCATCTTTTCAAGGGTACTAGCAAAGTTGTTATAAGAGCCAAGCATCTTATATTTAATAAAGACCTTTCTGGCCTCTCTTGCTACACCACCAAATTCTTTAAGAAGGGTTTCCAAGACAAATTCTTTCTTTTCTCCTTCTTCCATATCACCGAGTGTAAGAAACATATGTTGAATTATAGGATTGAGATTAACAAATTTAGTTTCCAACATGTGTACTAAGGAAGCAACAACAATTTCATAAGTAGGAGCAAGTTCTACCAAGTGTCTATCTTTAAAATCTTCAGCCGTACTAACATGAGTGAAAAAATCTTCTATATTATCTCTTCCAATTATAGACCCTCGTCCTACCGGTATGTCTTTTAGAGTGTACTTAGGAGGAAACATGATGAAATAAACAAAAGGTAAATAAAGTAAATGCAAGTAACTAATTTTTTTGTGTTTTTAATATGGAGAACAAGACAGTAAATAAAGTAAAACTAGCAACTAATTTTTTTGTGTTTTTGATATAAGAGAAAACAAAGAAGTAAATAAAGTAAAACAAAGCAAGACAAAAACAAAGTAAAGAGATTGGAAGTGGGAGACTCCCCTTGCAGCGTGTCTTGATCTCCCCGGCAACGGCGCCAGAAAATCTGCTTGATGCGTGTAGTTGACACGTCCATTGGGAACCCCAAGAGGAAGGTGTGATGCGCACATCAGTAAGTTTTCCCTCAGTAAGAAACCAAGGTTATCGAACCAGTAGGAGTCAAGAAGCACGTTGAAGGTTGATGGCGGCGGAGTGTAGTGCGGCGCAACACCAGGGATTCCGGCGCCAACGTGGAACCTGCACAACACAATCAAAGTACTTTGCCCCAACGTAACAGTGAGGTTGTCAATCTCACCGGCTTAGCTGTAAACAAAGGATTAGATGTATAGTGTGGATGATGATGATTGTTTGCGAAGAACGAGTAAAGAACAATTGCGGTAGATTGTATTTCAGATGTAAAGAATTGGACCGGGGTCCATAGTTCACTAGTGGTGTCTCTCCCATAAGATAAACAGATGTTGGGTGAACAAATTACAGTTGGGCAATTGACAAATAAAGAAGGCATAACAATGCACATACATATATCATGATGATTACTATGAGATTTTAATCAGGGCATTACGACAAAGTACATAGATCGCTATCCAACATGCATCTATGTCTAAAAAGTCCACCTTCAGGTTATCATCCGAACCCCTTCCAGTATTAAGTTGCAAACAACAGACAATTGCATTAAGTATGGTGCGTAATGTAATCAACACAAATATCCTTAGACAAAGCATCGATGTTTTATCCCTAGTGGCAACGAGCACATCCACAACCTTAGAACTTTCTGTCATCGTCCCAGATTTAATGGAGGCATGAACCCACTATCGAGCATAAATACTCCCTCTTGGAGTCACAAGTATCAACTTGGCCGAGCCTCTACTAGCAACGGAGAGCATGCAAGAACATAAATAACATATATGATAGATTGATAATCAACTTGACATAGTATTCAATATTCATCGGATCCCAACAAACACAACATGTAGCATTACAAATAGATGATCTTGATCATGATAGGCAGCTCACAAGATCTAACATGATAGCACAATGAGGAGAAGACAACCATCTAGCTACTGCTATGGACCCATAGTCCAGGGGTGGACTACTCACAAATCGATCCGGAGGCGATCATGGCGATGAAGAGACTTCCGGGAGATGATTCCCCTCTCCGGCAGGGTGCCGGAGGAGATCTCCTGAATCCCCCGAGATGGGATTGGCGGCGGCGGCGTCTCAGTAAGGTTTTCCGTATCGTGGCTCTCGGTACTGGGGGTTTCGCGACGAAGGCTTTAAGTAGGCGGAAGGGTAGGTCAAGGGGCTTCACGAGGGGCCCACACAACAGGCCGGCGCGGCCAGGGCTTGGGCCGCGCCGCCCTGTTGTGTCGCCACCTCGTGGCCCCACTTCGTTTCCTCTTTGGACTTCTGGAAGCTTCGTGGAAAAATAGGACCCTGGGCGTTGATTTCGTCCAATTCCGAGAATATTTCCTTTGTAGGATTTCTGAAACCAAAGACAGCAGAAAACAGCAACTGGCTTTTCGGCATCTCGTCAATAGGTTAGTGCCGGAAAATGCATAATAATGACATATAATGTGTATAAAACATGTGAGTGTCATCATAAAAGTAGCATGGAACATAAGAAATTATAGATACGTTTAAGACGTATCAGGGCCGGCTCCACCTCCTCCCCCGGCGCCCGCGTGACCACCTCCGCCGATATCCGGCGAAGGCGAACGAGGCGAGCGATGTCCTCCTCCTTCATTTAGGAGCCCTCCCATGATCCGCTTGGGGGAGCCATGGCCGAGGAGGAGGAAGAAGAAGAAGACCAGAAAAGCTCGAACGGTGAAGAAGAGCCGCTCGACGGCGACGAACGCGGCGGCGGAGGGCGTACCATGGAGACTCGAGGACCCGTGGCGTCGGACCGACGAAGGGATGGCTGAGGATTAACGGAGGTCGCCAGGAGGTCGCCGAGGAAATCGCCCTGTCGCAGGAAGTTGGCTCGAGCGAGAGAGAGAAGGCGTGGGCGCGAAGAAGAAGTGGGCAGAACGGCCGCCTCGGTACCGCCCCGCAGGCATTTATAGCCTCCTGCCACGCGCGGTTGTCGGCCAAGTTGCGATCGTGGGCCACGATCCCGGATTCATTGCGCCATAACTTCCCCCACTGCCGCTGCGGTTACTGGAAACGGCCACACCACGTCACCCACGACCGCAAAGGATCCGGAAGGGACAATGATGTGACCAGACGAAACGGCAGCAGCAGTGCCGTCAGAGGCCATCAAGTCGGGCGCAAGGCCTGAGGCGGCGGAGACTCCGGCGCGTCCAAGCCGCAGCCGGACGTCTTCCCCCAATCCGGCCCAAAGCGCTATCAACAAGGCGGAACAGCCTCCAACACTTAAGGAATATAAAAATCCGCATAACAAAGAAGCGTCCGGCTCAAGAGCGGTCGGACGAAGCAAGCCGAATGAGGGCGCAACCGGCTGAACGAAAATTCTCAGCCGGCCCCTCGAGTGTTTCTCAAATACAATCTGCGAGATCAAAGACTAGAGGACAGGAAAACCTGCCCAGGTCCTTCTTTACGCAGGACCTTGCCAGCTTCAGGGGCTAATGTCGGGGGGAAGACCCCGGGTAGGGCAAAGGCTGAGAACAGTCGGCTCAAGGCCTGTCGGCCTGCGGCAAAGGCCGGCTGAGGAGCAGCCGGCTGGAGCCGTGGCCGGCTGCCTTGGGAGCCGGCTGGTTCAAAGTCCACGCTGGTCTAGCCATAGCCGACTGTGCTATGGATGGGCCGGCTTCAACTTGCCATATCCGGCTGGGTTTGAATCTCCCTGACCGGCTCCGAGCTGGTGAGCCTTGCAGGAGAAGGAACTGGAAAGGCGATCCGGCTCCTAAAAGTCCACGATGATCTCACCTTCCGTAAAGTGCGGGGCACTATAGAGCAACAGTGCCTCTCGCTCGACAGGCCATCATGGCTCACGCCGCGCCGTACGGCTACAGGCCATCGATGGCGACAGGGACACCTCTCTCCATACAGCTGACTTCGGCTGGTGACAAGACAAGTCTTCCACGTCCAACGGCTCCTGACAGCGGCGCCTCGGGAAGGAGCGGGAAGCCGAAGCCGGCCAGCCAGCCAGTAGGTCATAGGGACTTCTCTGTAAAGTGCCAGCGCCTATATAAGCTGCACTACTCCCTCTCGTGTGGGGGAGGATCGATCAATCCTTACTCATTCTAGTCTTAGCGCTGCCCTGTGAGAGAGACCTTCGTCTACCTTAGCCTCCCACGAGCAGCCGGATACAGTTCTAGGAGCACCATTGTACTGTGTTACATCTTATACACTCATAGCAGGAGTAGAGGTGTTACCTCCACAGGAGGGCCTCGAACCTGGGTACGTCGCCGTGTCGCTCGTGCCCATACCCGCATCCGGATACCACCGTAAGATCATACAAGGAACCACTCTCTTTAGCCACCCTATGGCATATGCCGTGACGAATCCATGACATGCGCGGGAATGTCTCAATGAATACAGAACTGACTACATCGGCCCAAAGTGCTTTGGTAGGATGATTAGAAAGGAACCAAAGCCAAGGATGAACCTCAAGCTACCCGGAAATCTGAAGCATTATGATGGCACCGAGGATACCTGGATCGAGGATTACTATAATGCAGTAACCTTCGCCGGAGGAACCCCTAACATCGCTTGCCGCATGCTTCAGTTGTACCTTGTAGGTCCAGCCCGGATCTGGCTCAGTGAACTCGAGAATAACTCCATCTTTTGCTGGTTCGACCTGAAGACCGCCTTCGAATAGCACTTCAGGGGCACCTACAAGAGACCTGCCACGACAAGCGACCTACAGGCTTGTATCCAGAAGAAGGGCGAAACATCAAGAAACTTTCTCACCCGATGGTTCGCAACCAGGAACGAGTGCGAAAACATTGACAATACCACAGCCATGCACGCCTTCATAGGTGGACTGCAGAGGGGATGATTGCTGCGGCACAAGCTCACTTGCTTGGTCAATGCAAACAAACTGACTTTGGATGACATGATCACCAATGCCAGCGATCACATTGCCGCCGATGACGACGCAGGCGGAGATCTCGCAGCTACAACAATTCCCCTGCATCAGCAAAAGAAGAACCGTGATAACGGTAACAGCAGCGGCAGCAAGCGGAAAAATCCCCCCGATAACCAGAGAAGTGGCGGATCCGAAATGGTCGCCATGGCTTTCCAGCGTGGAGGTCAAGGAGGCGGAAGAGGCCGCAGCCGCGGAGGCGGAGCCGGCAGGGGCCAGCAGCGTGGTGATGAGGTCACCGCTGCCGGAACCCGCACCCCCAAACCTACGAGGAGTACAGAGACATGCCCTGCCTGGTCCATCTGGATCCGGCTACGGGAAAGTCCACTCACACCAACCGCAACTGCAAATGGGTCAATGATCTCAAATCTGACCCGGAAGCAGGATACAAACGTGCCCGAAAGCACCGCCCACGCGGCAAAGGAGGCAAGGGCAAGAACAAGGACAAGGAGGAAGACAGTTCCGAGGCGATGGATGAGGATGATGCTTCGCCGGACCCCAAAGGAGGATCGGCAGCTAAACCCAACCTGGGCGCGTACCACACCTTCCTCGGAACCCCAACAGTCCGTGCCAGCAAGTCAGCTTTCCGCATCCTGAACGCCACAGTTCCGGCTGTGCTGCAGTATGTCAGGTGGTCGGAAACTCCGTGTACGTTTGACAGGAAGGATTACCCTACCGTCATTCCGAATGAGTGCTACGCCTTGGTTGTAAGTCCCCGCATCGATGGCTATGACTTCTCCAAGTGCCTCATGGATGGCGGAGCCAGCTTGAACATCATGTACCTGGAGACTCTGGAGCGAATGAACCTTACCAAGGAACAGCTCAAACACAGCACCACTGAATTTCATGGTGTGGTTCCGGGTAAAAAGGCAAATTCCCTCGGCAGCATCAGACTTCCTGTGGCCTTCGACGATATCAATAATTTTCGCAAAGAGATGATCACATTTGAGGTCGTGCCCTTCAAGAGATCCTACCACGTCATCTTCGGCAGGCCCACCTACCACAAGTTTCACGCAAGAGCGTGCTACATCGACAACAAGCTCAAGATTTCGGGTCCAAAAGGTATGATTACCGTATCCGGAGACTACAAGAAGGCTCACGAGTGCGAGTTAGGCGAAGCTGCCTTCGCAGAGTCTTTGATATCTGGAGAGGAGCTGCAAGGCTACAGAGCCGCGGTGGATCCAAAAGAGATGCACACCACCAAGAAGCAGATCTCCGAATAGAAAACCTCGTTCAAGGCCGCGATAGAGACCAAGAAGATCGACTTCAAGGAAGGAGATACCACTAAACATGTCTCGGTCGGAGCCAACATGGACCCCAAATAGGAACATGCGCTCGTCGAGTTTCTCCGCGCTAACATGGACATCTTCGCATGGCAGCCTTCTGACATATGTCCGGAGTACCTAGGGAACTCGCCAAGCACTACCTCAACATAAATCCGGGGGCTAAACCGGTGAAGCAAGCTATGCGACGCTTTGGAGATAAGAAGCGCCGCGCCATAGGAATGGAATTAGCAAAGTTACTAGAGGCAGATTTTGTAGTAGAAGTTATCCATACTGATTGGGTCGCAAACCCCGTCCTTGTACTCAAAAAGAATTCTGAAATACTAAGAATTTGCATCGATTACTCCGGCTTGAATAAGCATTGTCCGAAGGATCCGTTCCCCTTGCCGCGCATTGACCAAGTCATTGATTCGATGGCAGGGGCGGAACTTCTGTGTTTTCTTGATGCATATTTCGGGTATCACCAGATCCGGATGAAGAAGTCCGACAAAAAGGAGACCTCGTTCATCACTCCGTTTGGCACTTACTGCTATGTTACCATGCCCTTTGGCTTGAAAAATGCAGGTGCCACCTACCAACGTACGATGCAGCGGTGCTTGAAGGACCAAATTGGCCGGAACGTACACGCTTACTGTTGGGGGGATGACCCCCGGTATGCCAAAGGCATGCCAAACCGGATGGTTTGAGCCATCAAGATACCGGTTTAAAGGTTATTCCGGAATGAGAAACTAGGCTTTTGGCTAAGTAAATCTATACCGGTATCCCAGGAGGGGTATACCGGAATGAGCTAGAAGGTATCGGACTACCGGTACAGGCGACACTGTAGCATGTCGGCAAGACTGGTCAAAGATTCTCTAAGGAGCTAGAGGACAAAGATGAGCGAAGCACTTCAGCTTTAATTGAAGCTCTGAGGCAAAAGCAGATGATGATGTAAAAGGTACCGGAGGGCGTCACCCTTCCTAATTAAAGAGATACCGGCGTCACCGGTAGCTAAAGAAGCTTTGTAAAGTAGTTTGTCTAGTCAAAGATGCCATTAGGGTTTCCTAGGGTTTCTTCCCCTGTAAGCCACCCTCTCCCCTATATAAGGAGAGGGGGCATGCCCTATCGCGGGCATGTGATATATGCTATCTTGTATCCAGAAACATGTAACCTTACATGATCAAGAAATAGAGAGATCTGAAGGGGAAATAGTCCTTGTGTTCTTCTTCTTCTACCTCTGGCCAAGGCCAAGTTCTTATTAAATCCATCCGGAATCCATCCCATCCTTACCAAAACCCTCACCCGAATACTCTAGCGCACATTCGGGCCCAACTTAAGCCATCCCATGGCATCTGTCTGTTCACCACGACGACGGTTGGCGCCCACCGTGGGGCCAGCAGCTGCGCTTGCTGGAGTACATATTCGGGCGGGCCTCCTCACCATCGCCGGCGAGCGTGTCGTCACCACGCTCGTCGAAAGCGTCCTCGCCATGGACTTCATCAACGACAACACGGGCTGCTTCGCCAATGGAGGTAAGTTCCCCAAGAACGGCCGCGTCATCGAGTTCGGGAGCTTCCGCGTCTACTACGGCACCGTCTCCGAGCGCCAGTGCCTCTCGCCGGTGCTGGTTGCTCCGGACCCGCCAAGGTCTGCGCTTCGCAGCGGCCACGCCGTCGGCAGCGTCGAGGTGCTGGTGGTTGGCGTGGCTGACGCCGGCAAAGGAGTTGCGGCGGAAGGCGCAGGACAGATGAAGTCCACGCGCACGGCCAAACCGCCGACCGAGCGCAACCAGGAGGTTGCGGGTGCCGCCGCAGCGCCACCGGAGACTCCTCTTCAGGCGGCCATGAACGTGCTGGCAACGCCCATCGCGCAGAACCTTGATCCGGCAGCGACTCAGGCGGAGCTGGAAGCACAACAACAGAAGCTGTTATCCGCAGGCGCGGACATCATCCGGGCGCAGCGCGAGCTGAACCTAACCCTACGTGAGTATAACGCTGCCCATGGCTTTGCTTCTGTTAGCGCTCAGGCTGCCAGGATACCGGAAAACCGGCTTAGGGCTCGCAACCTAGATCACGATCTGCGTAAGGAAGTTCTTGCCGGAAAAAGTACCTCTGTATCTTTGAGCATGGTAGAGAAACCTAAGTACAGCAGCCCGGATAAAACCATAAAAGCTGCTAGGGCTGCAGTAGAGTTATGTGAATCGCTTACCGAAGATGCTTTAGCTAAACAACATGATCGTGTTAGGGAGTTGCTTGACATGATTCAGTAACAAAATGCGTGCGTTCTACAAAGAATGCCGGAAGCAAGTCCCATGGGCAGGCATCGTCCCCCCATCCGGACAAAAGAAAAGAAAAAGAGGTGAATGCGCAGCAAATGACTGTGTACGATCCGGTACTTGCCGGAAAACAACAAGCCGGGCGACACGAGGCCGGTAGAAAAAGCCAAGGGGCAGGTCGAGGTTATGCCGGAAAGGGCTACGCCGGAAATGACTATGCCGCTAGAGAAGAAAGCGGGCAAAATTATCGCGCACCACGAGCAGCGTATGTGGAGGAGGAAATTCCACCGCCAAGGTACCGCTAGGCAAGGGCCACAGTACCGGAACGTTATGACGAAGCTGATTCAGGAATTCAAAGTGTTGCAGCCTATCGGAACCCTTTGGGGCCACGGCTAGGAGAAAGATGCCTACCAGACCGGGATGCGAGGCACAGGCTGGATAGGGTATACTTATCGGAAATGATCGAGGCAGAAGGTCCTCCTGGCCCAAAGTGTTTTGGCCCACGGATCATGAAAGAGGAACCACCGGTTCACAACTTCATGTTGCCCCGTGATACGGAAACATACGATGGCACCACTAAGCCGGAAGATTGGCTTGCGGATTACGTGACCGCAGTTTATGTAGCAGGTGGTGGTGGAACCGTTACCGGTAGAGGAAACCGGCGCTGGGCCGTGAGAATTGTACCATCTTTCCTGGTAGGACCAGCGCGCATCTGGCTAAACAACATGCCGACAGGAAGTATAAATGGCTGGCTGGACTTTGAGGAAGCTTTTGTGAGTAACTTCAGCAGTACCTACCGGAGGCCAAACAGGCCACAGCAGCTCGCCTTGTGCGTGCAGTGTAAGCATGAAACAGATCGGGATTATCTGACCCGGTGGAACTCCATAAGAAACTCTTGTGAAGGAGTAATCGAGGCACATGCCATTGCTTGGTTTTGCAATGGGTGCAGAAGAGGTACACCACTGTGGCAGAAGCTACAGAGAAACATGCCAACAACTATGGCAGAGATGATACGTGTAGCGGATAACTACGCGTTGGGAGACCCAATGCAACCGGCAGTACAAGCTGAGCCGGAACAAACAAACCAACCTCAGCAGCACCAAGAGCAGTACCGGGATAACCGGAACAACAAAAGAAGGGAAGATTTTCCGGATAGAAGGTACGGGCAATAAGTAGCCGCGGTGCAGGATAATTCCGGCGCCAGCGGAAGCCAGAGGCAAAAAACCGGATCGCAGCCATGGGCGGGTCCTAAAAAACAATGGGTTGAAAAGAAGCTGTGGGGAGAGAAAAAGAACTGGCAAGAACATGCAAGATACACCATGGAATCGGCAATGGAACAACCATGCCGGTGGCACACTCCGAATCCGACGAAGCCGGCAAACCATCTGACAAAAGATTGTTCCTGGACCAAGTACTTGATGTTGACAGGTGATTGCGCGTAATTAACACGTCTGTTGGGAACCCCAAGAGGAAGGTATGATGCGCACAACAGCAAGTTTTCCCTCAGAAAGAAACCAAGTTTTATCGAACCAGGAGGAGCCAAGAAGCACGTTGAAGGTTGATGGTGGAGGAGTGTAGTGCGGCGCAACACCAGGGATTCCGGCGCCAACGTGGAACCTGCACAACACAACCAAAGTACTTTGCCCCAATGTAACAGTGAGGTTGTCAATCACACCGGCTTGCTGTGAACAAAGGATTAACCGTATTGTGTGGAAGACGATTGTTTGCGAAGAACAGTAAAGAACAAGTATTGCAGTAGATTGTATTTCAGATGTAAAGAATAGGACCGGGGTCCACAGATCACTAGTGGTGTCTCTCCCATAAGATAAACAGATGTTGGGTGAACAAATTACAGTTGGGCAATTGACAAATAAAGAAGGCATAACAATGCACATACATATATCATGATGAGTACTATGAGATTTAATCGGGGCATTACGACAAAGTACATAGACCGCTATCCAGACATGCATCTATGCCTAAAAAGTCCACCTTTAGGTTATCATCCGAACCCCTTCCGGTATTAAGTTGTAAACAACAGACAATTGCATTAAGTATGGTGCGTAATGTAATCAACACAAATATCCTTAGACAAAGCATCGATGGTTTATCCCTAGTGGCAACAGCACATCCACAACCTTAGAACTTTCTGTCACTGTCCCAGATTTAATGGAGGCATGAACCCACTATCGAGCATAAATACTAATGTGTCCCGGAGTAAACAAGAAACAAAAAGATGCAATTGAAGGATCTAAAGGAAATAGCTTCGAGCACATACACAACGGCAACAGAAAAGTACTTTACCTGGGACCGGAGTATGAGTGCCTTTTACCTTTCCTCCCCGGCAACGGTGCCAGAAAAGTGCTTGATGTCTACGGGTGCTTCTATTCTTGTAGACAGTGTTGGGCCTCCAAGAGCAGCAGGTTTGTAGAACAGCAGCAAGTTTCCCTTAAGTGGATCACCCAAGGTTTATCGAACTCGGGGAGGAAGAGGTCAAAGGTATCCCTCTCATGCAACCCCGCAACCACAAAGCAAAAAGTCTCTTGTGTCCCCAACACACCCGATAGGTGCACTAGTTCGGCGAAGAGATAGTGAAATACAAGTGGTATGAATGAATATGAGCAGTAGTAACGGCGCCGTAAAAGTGCTTGCCTGGCGTGCGGTTGATGGTAGTAATATTGCAGGAAGTAAAGATGCAAGTAAAAACGAGTAAACAAGCGACGATAAGCGATATTTAGGAACAAGGCCTAGGGATCATACTTTCACTAGTGGACACTCTCAACATTGATCACATAACAGAATAAATAGATAGATGCTAGACTCTACACCCTCTTGTTGGATGATGAACACCACTAACTCGTGTAGGATTACACGAACCCTCGATGCCGGAGTTAACAAGCTCCACAATATTCAATGTTCATATTTAAATAACCTTAGAGTGCATAACAGATCAACATAACCAAACCAAGTACTAACATAGCATGCACACTCGTCACCTTCACACTACGAAAGGAGGAATAGATCACATCAATACTATCATAGCAATAGTTAACTTCATAATCTACAAGAGATCACAATCATAGCCTACGCCAAGTACTACACGATGCACACACTATCACCATTACACCGTGCAGGAGGAATAAACTACTTTAATAACATCACTAGAGTAGCACGCAGATAAATTGTGATACAAAACACATTGCAATCATAAAGAGATATAAATAAGCACTTCACTATGCCATTCATAACGGTGAATAAGTATTCTGTGAAATATAGCCTAAGAGACCCACACGGTGCACACACTTTCACCTTTACACACGTGGGACAAGGAGTCTCCTGGAGATCACATAAGTAAAACCCACTTGAGTAGCATAATGACATCTAGATTACAAGCATCATCATATGAATCTCAATCATGTAAGGCAGCTCATGAGATTATTGTATTGAAGTACATAGGAGAGAGATGAACCACATAGCTACCGGTACAGCCCCGAGCCTCGATGGAGAACTACTCCCTCCTCATGGGAGACAGCAGCGTTGATGGAGATGGCGGTGGTGTCGATGGAGGAGCCTTCCGAGGGCACTTCCCCGTCCCGGCGGCGTGCCGGAACAGAGACTCCTGTCCCCCAGATCTTGGCTTCGCGATGGCAGCGGCTCTGGAAGGTTTCTCGTACCGTGGCTTTTCCGTATCGAGGTTTTAGGTCAGGGACCTTTATATAGGCGAAGAGGCGGAGTCGGAGGGTCAACGAGGCGACGACACAACAGGGGGGCGCGGGCCCCCCCTTGGCCGCGCCGGCCTACTGTTTGGTGGGCCTGTGGCCCCCCTCTGGCGGCTCTCGGGTGTTCTGGAAGCTTCATGCAATCCTAAGATGTTGGGCGTTGATTTCGTCCGATTCCGAGAATATTTCCTTACTAGGATTTCTGAAACCAAAAACAGCAGAAAACAGCAACTGGCCCTTCGGCATCTCGTCAATAGGTTAGTTCCGGAAAGCGCATAAATATGACATAAAGTATGCATAAAACATGTAGATATCATCAATAATGTGGCATGGAACATAAGAAATTATCGATACGTCGGAGACGTATCAATGGGGAAAGTCCGGGTGGATGTGTCCTTCGGAGGACGTGATAATTGCCGGGTGGAAAACATTCTGTTTGAGGTGGTGGATCTAGACAGTCCTTATCATGCACTGCTCCGGCATTGGCGGCATTTATCGCCTCCACTCATACGGCGTATCTCAAGATGAAGATGCCGACACCTCGTGGACCCTTAACTGTGGTGGGAAACTACAAAGTCTCACTGGAAACCGCTTCCGCCGGATCAAATCTGGCAGAATCGATGGTGATCACAGAGGAAAAAAGGAGGATGCAAACTGCGGTTGCGCTGGCTCAGTCCTCACAGTTGAGCTTAGCGGCAATGAGTGGCAACTTGGGCACACCGGCATTCAAGCCAACTAAGGAGACAAAGGATATTGTGCTGGATCCGGCTTACCCTGAGCGTACCGTTCGTATAGGTGCCGGCCTGAGTGAGGCATAGGAAAGCGCGCTCGTCAACTTCCTCCGTGAGAATCAGAATATCTTTGCCTGGTCTACTGATGACTTGGTAGGTGATCCGAGGGAGTTGGTTGAGCACTCTTTAAATGTCCAGAAGGATGCGAAGCCGGTGAGACAGCCCTTACGCCGGTTCGCTGAAGACAGGAGGAAAATCATTGGAGAAGAGGTGACAAAGTTGTTGGTTGCCGGTTTCATCGTGGAAGTACTACATACTGAGTGGCTAGCCAATCCGGTGCTGGTCGAGAAGAAAAAAGTGGAGGAACCCAAAGCTCCAAAGGTGTGGCGCATGTGCATCGACTACACCAACCTGAACAAGGCTTGCCCGAAGGATCCTTTCCCTTTACCCCGGATTGATCAAGTGATCGATTCTACTGCTGGCTGTGAGCTGTTGTCTTTTCTGGATGCTTATTCCGGTTTCCACCAGATTCCCCTGAAAAAGGAAGATCAAATAAAAACTGCGTTCATTACCCCGCACGGGGCTTATTGCTATGTCACTATGCCTTTCGGTTTGCGCAACGCTGGTGCAACGTACCAGCGCTGTATGCAAAAGTGTTTGTTTGATCAAATTGGAAAAAACGTGCAAGTCTATGTGGACGATGTCGTGATAAAAACTAAGGTAAAAGAAACCTTGATCGATGATCTGCGGCAAACATTTGACAACCTAAGAAGGTTCCGGATGAAACTCAATCCGGCAAAATGTACCTTCGGTGTCCCTGCCGGCAAACTGCTTGGCTTTCTCGTATCAAGCCGGGGAATCGAGGTTAATCCGGTAAAAATCCGGGCCATCGAAAGAATGACTATACCACGCGATCTCAAGGACGTGCAAAAGTTCACCGGAAGTTTGGCATCGCTAAGCCGGCTCATAAGCAGGTTGGGGGAAAAGGCTCTGCCTCTCTATGCTTTGATGAAAAAATCCGATACCTTCGTATGGACCCCTCAGGCAGACGCAGCGTTCAAAGAGCTAAAAACGATGCTGGCAACTGCGCCGGTATTGGCTTCGCCTCTAGAAAGGGAGCCCATGCTGTTGTACATAGCAGCAACAAACCGGGTCGTGAGTGTTGTAGTAGTGGTGGAAAGAGAAGATGAAGGAAAAACCATGCAAAGACCGGTATACTACCTGAGCGAGGTGCTCTCCCTCTCAAAACAAAACTACCCTCACTTCCAGAAAATGACCTATGGCGTGTTCATGGGCGCCACAAAGCTCAAGCACTACTTTGAAGAGCACCCAATGAAAGTGGTGAGTGAGGCACCCATTTCGGATATCATGTGCAACAAGGATGCTAGCGGCAGGATTGCCAAATGGGCAATTCAGATATCACCGTATGTACCGCTGTACGAAAGAAGAGATGCCATAAAATCGCAAGCTTTAGCTGATTTCTTGGTGGATTGGGCGGAAATGCAATACAAACCGCCGGAACAAAAGATAGAATACTGGAAGATGGACTTCGATGGATCCAAGCTCAAAGAGGGTCTAGGTGTCGGTGTGGTTCTTACCTCGCCTAAGGGAGATCATTTCTGGTATGTTCTCCAAGTGCATTTCAGGGCATCAAACAATGTCGCTGAATATGAGGCTCTGATCCATGGGCTCAAGGTTGCAAAAGAAATCGGTGCACACCGGATCATTTGCTATGGTGATTCAGATCTTGTGGTGCAGCAGTGTTCCAGAGATTGGGACGCAAAGGATGCCAACATGGCCTCATACCGGTTTCACGTGCAAAAGATTGCCGGCTTCTTTGAAGGATGTGAGTTTCACCATGTGCCGCGGGCGGAAAATGAAGCCGCAGATACGCTCTCCAAGTTAGGCTCCTCCCGGCAGGAAATTCCTCCCGGAGTGGCTTTGGCTCACCTAAGGATGCCATCGATTAAACCGAGTCCAGAATCGGAGTCAATTTTCGTATCGGAGTCACACGTTGTGCCAATGGACATCGATGAAGGAAACCCGGGGACTGCAGGATCTCAGCCGGAAGAGGCTATGCTGGTGGACAATAGGGAGATAGACGTACCGGTCTTTCTGGTCCGGGAAGCACCAGCTTGGGTTGAATCTATTAAGGAATTCCTGATAAACGGCACCCTGCCGGTTGATGAAAATGAATCAAAAAAATCCAAAGGAGATCCAAGGCCTATACCATCATGAATGGTGAGGTGTACAAGAGAAGTGTTACCGGTGTTCTCCAAAGATGTGTGGAACTGGAAGAAGGAAAAGAAATGCTGGTGGAAATTCACCAAGGAGAGTGTGGGCACCATGCTTCATCAAGAGCGCTGGTGGCAAAAGTGTTCCGGCATGGGTTCTACTGGCCCACGGCACTGGAAAACGCTGAGGATTTGGTGCGAAAATGCAACGGCTGCCAGAGGTACGCCAAGCAAAACCATACACCAGCATCCGGTCTAAAAACCATTCCATTAACTTGGCCGTTCGCTGTTTGGTGCCTTGACATGGTTGGACCGTTCAAAACTGCAAGGAGCAGCATGACCCACATCCTAGTGATTGTGGATAAGTTCACTAAGTGGCTTGAGGTGAAGCCTATTGCCAAGTGTGATGGGCATACGGCGGTGAAATTTTTGAAAGATGTTATCTTGCGGTAAGGCTACCCGCATAGCATTATCACTGACAATGGGACAAACTTTGCTCAAGGAGAGTTCAAAAGATTCTGTGAGGATAACAACATCCAGCTGGATTTGTGCTCAGTCGCACACCCGCAAGGCAATGGCCAAGTGGAAAGAACCAATGCATTGGTGCTTTCCGGTATCAAACCGAGGCTCATTGAACCGCTTGAAAAGACACCAGGATGTTGGCTCGATGAGCTACCATCAGTGCTGTGGAGCATAAGAACCACTCCAAACCGGTCTACCGGATACACTCCTTTCTTCATGGTTTATGGGGCAGAAGCCGTGATACCAACTGACATCATACATGATTCACCAACCGTTCAACTCTATACCGAAGAAGAAGTAAAAGAGGCCCGAGAAAATGATGTGGACTTGCTAGAAGAAGAAAGAGAGCTGGCTTTGGCAAGAACAGCCATATACCAGCAGAACCTCAGACGCTATCAAAGCCGGAAGGTTAAACCCAGAGTGTTCCGGGAAGGAGACCTGGTGCTACGCCTAGTGCAGCGCACTGAGGGGCGTCACAAACTCTCACCTCCGTGGGAAGGACCTTTCATTGTGAGCAAGGCTCTACACAATGATGCCTACTACTTGATCGATGCACAGGAATCAAAGAAGGGAAAGGCGGACAGGTCAGGAGAGGAGACATAGCGCCCACGGAACATAGCTTTGCTACGTCCTTTCTATTCCTGAAGATATGCTGTAAGGAGTTCCTTTTTGTACCTTATAAGCTATGAATAAAATATGCCGGCACCTCCAATGAATCTCGGGGACTTCCTCTACCGAAATTGCATGCAATGTGTTTATTTTTTCAGTTTATCGGTTGCTTGTTGAACATTTTTTCTTTCCGGTTTAGTAACGTGCTAAACCTACCGGAGTCTTCGACTCTGCTGCTGTCCGCAACCCGGATTCATGGAAAGCAAGATAAACCGGTAGGAATTAAGCACGTGAACCACGAAAAGAGGGAGTGGGAACGAGCAATCCAGAAAAACTTTAACTAACTCCGGTTATACCGGTTTTTTGTGAAAAATTTCGAGTTATTTCTAAGTTCAAGATAGTGCTTGCTTGGCAAAAGAACTTTGTGACTCATACGCCAAAACACCCAGAGAGGTAGGCAGATCCAAAGCAAAAGAACCACGTGTGCATCATATTGGATGCGAAAACAATTCCGGAATCTTCACAGTGCAAGATAAAAGCAAACAATGAGTAAAGTGCTAAAGTAGCATACGGACTTAACTTAATAAGTTACCGGTATACAAGATACCGGCACAAACTGTTGCACAACCAAAAGAACTTGAAAGTATTATCTTACATCATACACCCCGGCATTCCGGGGTAGAATTTAACCGATTGTTTTGAGGCACCAGGTGTGGCAAACACATGACAGAATATTCAGGCAACAGGAGGCTGAGCGCCGGCACCAGGAGCTTCTGGAGGGACATCGCCTTCTTCCGGAGCAGCATCGCCTTCTCCGGCTTCTTCATCCTCCTCGTCCTCAACTTCTTCCTTGTTGTCGGTGAGTGCATCCTTGACGTCGGGAGGAGGGATGAAGGTGCGGAGGTGGGGAGGTGGGCGCATTCTGCGATCCGGTAGGCGCCGTCCTACCGCTTTGCGGTTAAGACCGGGTCTGTGTCCGTGGGCGCGTCGCCGCGGAGGCTGTGGAAGGCGTCCAAGTCCAGGTCTTCATACCAAGAGCACGCAATGCGTAGCGCTGCATCTTCTCCGGCACGAGCCGCGGAGCACTTCCATTCGCGGATCTTCCGGCATGCATCCTTGAGGCGGTCAGAGATAAGCTTCACATTGACCGGCACAGCTTCCTCAGGCCACAACACTTTAAAGATTTCCATGGCACGATCCGGAAGATCGACCAGGTGCCGGTCCACGGCGCGCATGTGCTGGATCCGGGCGGAGAGCGCGACCAAGTGGTCATAAGCATCCCAGGGTTAATCCGGGTTGCTCATGGCTTGCTCCGCCCTGCGTTCCGCTACCTTCTTGTGAGCGTGCGCCTGGGAATCCGGAAAGACCCCTGCAAGAAAAGAGTGAAAAGATAAGGACATACTACCGGAAAATATAAGCTTGTAAGCAACGGAGGGAAAGAAAAAAGGCTTACTGAGGGCCAACGCATCAGTCTGCACAACCAACCGGTCGTACTCAGTCTGATCCGCAGTTAGAGTGGCGATTCGGTCTTGTGCTGCTTTCCGCGTCACGGTCTCCTCCTCCAGCTCCGCCCGTAGCACCGCAGTGGAGTTGGTGAATTCCTTCAGGGATTCATCCAGCTTGGCCTCAGCTGCAGCCTGGGCCTCCTTCAGCTCACGAGCGTGCCGGAGCTCATCCTGCATGAGCTTCTCCTTTAGCTCACCAACGAGGGTCCTCTGAGCCTCCAGGGCCTTGTGGTGCTCCGAGGCAAGCTGCTCCTTTTCGGCTAAAATCCGGAAAGGAATTGTTAACAGAAAGATAACCGGTAGGTTAAAGAAAGGCAAGACAACCGGAAAAGAAAATGATACCTTTAAGCGCGGCGAGCTGGGCAGTGAGGGCCTCGATGGAAGCTTCCGGAAGAGCTGATGTGCAAAGAGTATAAGTACTAAAAAAAAAAAAGCAACCGGTAAAAACAAGCCGGGGTGCAGAAACTAACCTTGGCATTTGCTGTGGGTCTCAGAAAGCTCCCGGTGCTCCCACATGGAACGACCTCTTATGGGCTGTGCACCCAGGTGGCCGTGCTATCTTGGATAAGATAGAGACGGTGCTCAAGCTGGAGCCAGGGAAGTTGGCAGCCAGCAGACATGTCCTCCGTGATTACGGCAACATGAGTGGAGCAACCATAATATTCCTGCTTGATGACTTGTGCCGCCATAAGAATGAGGAGGATCCGCTGCCAGAGTGGGGTGCGATGCTGGCCTTCGGACCAGGAGTCACAATCAAGGCCATGGTGCTGCGCGTACCCTCTCACAACAACAAATAATGACTGCAATGAACGCATAGCAGGTTACCACGAACAACACCTCCATCACCGTTACTAGTACTCCGTTATATATCCTAGAAGAGATACAGTCCAGGGGTCTCAAATATTGTGTATGCGGTTTTACGCCGTTTGTGTTTTTTTTTCTCTCAACTCCATTGTGTTTTTATATTGTTAAGAAAACACTTGTGTATTCAATAAAGCTCCATGTGTTGTATAACGTTGTATCTACTATTATTCATAATCATTTCGAAACGTACATAGTTTAATTTTTAATTAATATGATTGTGTAGTTAAACATACAACAGATTGAGACTATCAGTATGAAACTCAACCTTGATAATAAACGGCTATCCACCCGTGTCAAATTTCGCAGTCTTTCGTCGGCAACGACTGCTGGAAATTTTTTTCCCACACTGTTTGTAGGCTTCTCTGAAATTTGCATGGTCTTATTAATTTCATAGAATGATGTTGACATAAGTCGTAGACATGGCACATGCGATGTTGTTCTCCCCGTTTTCGCGGGAAGTTTGGTCCGCGGTGAAACAATCTTATGATGTTTACCTCAACCAGAGGGGCTTTACATCGATGAAGGCTTGGCTTGCTGTGTTTTTTGGCCATGAATGGTGATTAGAATGCGATGGTACGGGCTGTGACATTTGGCTTTTATTATATCTAAACCTACTGTCGTCCTTAGTCGTGAGACCTCCCATGAACCTTCTTGGTCTCCACCGCCAGCTGCATTGGTTTAGCTCAACGTCGACACCGCAATATTCAATTCTTCAGGGAGAATGGGGGCCATAATGGTGGCTCGTGATGATGCTGGTTCCTTCATCGCTTGACTCCTGATGTCTCCTGCCCGGAGCTGGTGGCTCACGAGGAAGGTATGGATGACCTTGTTGTGGCTTCAGATTGCCTATCTGTTGTGCAATGGATCAAGGCACGTGACATAGAGCGATCCAACTGTGGATAAGCTATCTTGGACATCAAGTAGATAGCTATCTATTTTGCTAACTGCTCCTTTCGCAATGTTGGGCGGTTGCGGAATGTTACAGCGTACTATTTAGCTCGATCATATGAGTTTTCTAGTTTGTTTTGTGTCGTGGTTCCCCCCAACACTAGTACAAAATAGCATACAACTCGCTTGCGGAATTCTACTACCAGTCTCGGGATTCCACCCGCAGCTGGTAACTCGCCGATGGTAAGGCTATAATAGTCGCGTTCACGTATGACACACGACTAGTAGGCAACACACTAGATGTGTGCTTCCCCTGCACGCTACCAACAATGTATTAGTCGCGTGTGTCCATGCCCTCTTCCAGTGTTACCCACACTGGTCATGTGTTATGTCGCACGATACCAGTGTGTACACTACTGGCCGCGTTTCCTTCATGCCCGCTACCACTAACTGGGTGTGCTTCCAATTTTGTTCCTCCACCGTTTCTGAGCAGGCATTCCAATTTAGACAGGAATATAACATGAATATACCAAAGCTATCAAGTTCATCGCATTAATCAGAGTTTCAGTGGAGTGCCAAAATAGTACATCAAAATCATCACAAATAGTACACACGACTAATGTGTGTGAACTGAGGGAGTTGACTCCAACCAGTACGAGGGAGCGTTTATGGGGTCCGAATCCAGAAGGTATACTTCCACGACTCTGCTGGAATGTAGCCGGGAGCATCGTTGAGCACAATATATGTGCAAAACTACCACGCATACGTGAATTTCTACTCGACCCTGAGATTGACATCGTGTACGACTACATCTTGGCATGTGTCTCAGCTACCACTAGACTTGAATTCCATCAAACAACTCCTATCAAGAGTGCTATCAAGTCCATCACAACATATATGGAGTTAATTATCTTCAAAGTTAAACCCTTAAGACAATTGGTCATCATACAAGTCATAAATTAAGACTTCTTTTGTAGTACTTGTGTGGCAATATTATTTCCAAGGCAAGACTCGGTTAAATAAATGAACTAGAGTAAGAACTTTCACAATCAACTAAACACAAATAAAAGCTCTACTCCAATTGTTTCAAATCACTCCCACTAGTACTATATCTTAATTAACAAGTCTCTTGACATACCTCTTGTAGGTGGCTTCATATTTCTCTTTCTTATGATGTGTTCCTTCAAAACCCTTGGTACATCTCACTCATAAATAATATCAAGCAAAGAGGCATTAGAAAATTCAGCTCTTTCAAGAACATGCATAAAATGAAAAATCTTTTTCTATTTTTCTGAATTCGGATAGAGAGGGAAAAAGAAGAGAGATTAGCAACAAAGTAATGAACTAAACACGAAACAAAACAAAAAGGAAAACGAACTAAAATGAAAAATCAAATAAAAAAGCAAAGTGTTGGAACAAACCAACACGAGTGTTTCAAAGCTCTTTCAAAGAGCTAGAGTACAAATTTAATCAACATAAATAAAAATGCTTGAGGAACACATCCCCAAGCTTAGGCTTTGCCAAGCTATCTTTCAAAGCTAGGATCGGCGGGATGTGTCAGGACTTGCGTGGGCAACAGGCGAGGCGAGGCGCCTGCAACCCTGAGCGCCATCATGGCGCAGACCAACAGAGGCCTGCGTCGTAGACCGGACTGACAGCTCGCTGCCCGTGCTATCACGCCATCATCAAGCGCGCCTGAGCACCGCCCGTGGACACCCATTGGACGCGCACACCACCCATCTGTCCATCTCCCATGTTCCCCGGCGAGTCGTTGTGACCGTCTCTGGAGATATATAAGCCGGAGATTCGCACGTCGTAGAGAGGAGGAAGAGATAAAGAAGAGGAAGATGAGGAGCAGAAGAAGAGAGCTGTGTAATGAGAGATAGAGAGAGGGAGAGAGTTAGTGCCTTGATCTTGACAACGTCAAGACCAATATTGAGAGAGAATAGTGTGAGGAGAAGATAGAGGAAGTCCGAGAGGTGTAGGAGCTAATCAAAGCGTTCTCCCGGCCGAGAGTTCATTACCTTTGTACTTTGTATCCACAAGATAATCCACCAAAGCAGGACGTAGGCATGTTAGCCGAAGGGCGGCCTGAACCTGGGTAAAAAATGTTCGTGTGTGCATTGTGTATGATCTTACTCCACATGGGAATGGTCCTAAGGCGGCGTTGAGGCCGAAACGCCTTCGTGCCCACTAACCAACAAGAAATGGGGCTGTGTTCATCCCCGGTGTCCGCGTATGTGAGACGGGACAAATATCTTTTGATCAGGCGACGATGGCGCTTTTACACTATTTCCTTGTTGGAGGCGTCGCTAGTGAAGAGCCTGGATTTTAGGTACTCTCTTGGTGGTGGTTGTACTGTTGTTGCTAGGACTGGAGTTCTGTAACGGGACTTTTTTTCTTAGTTTTCTTTTTCTTTTTTAGATGTATGCATCCGTACTACCATTACGGTATTGCATTGTTGGAGAGGCTCGGTGTAATTGGTATCTATCGATATTAATATATTTCCTTTATCGAAAAAATGATGTTCACCGGAACCAGAAGGGCTTTACCTCGATGAAGGCTTGGCTTGCTGTGTTTTTTGGCCATGAATGGTGAGCAACATGGGATGGTTCTGGCTCTTAATTTCTGGCTTTACATCTGTCTAAACCTACTGCTGTCCTTAGTAGTGAGACCTCCGATGAACCTTCTTGGTCTACACCGCCGGCTGGATTGGTTCAGCTCAACGTTGACACCGCACTATTTGCTTCTTCAGGGAGAATGGGGGCCAGAGTGGTGGCTCGTGACGATCCCGATTCCTTCATCTCTTGCCTCTAGGTGTCTCCTGCCCGGAGCTGGCGGCTCACCGGAAAGGTATGGATGACCTCTTGTGGCTTCAGATTGCCTATCTGTTGTGCAACGGATCAAGGCCAGTGACATGGATCGATCCAGCTGCGAATAAGCTATCTTGGACATCAAGCAGATAGCTAACTGTTTTGCTAACTTCTCCTTTCGCAATGTTATGCAGTTGCGGAAAGTTGCATCGTACTGTTTAGCTCGATCATATCATCCGACTTTTCTATTTTGTTTGTGTGTCGTGGTTTGACCCCAACACTAGTACAAACCAGCATACCTCTCGCTTGTGGAATTCAACTACGAGTAGCGGGCTTCCACCCGCAGCTGGTAACTCGCTGGTGGTGAGGCCCTAATAGTAGCGTTCGCGTATGACACACGACTAGTAGGCAAGGTACTAGTCGTGTGCTGCTCCTGCACGCTACCAACAATGTATTAGTCGCGCGTGTCCCTGCCCGCTTCTAGTGTTACCCACACTGGTCACGTGTTCTGTCGCACGATACCAGTGTCACTACACGATGGACCAAGCATGGAGGCAAACAACTGCCGGGAAAGGTTGACTTACAGAGGCAATTTAACTACCGGTACAAGTTTACTGCCGGAATAGAAGCAAGGTGGCAGGTGAAGTGCCGCTAAAGGTTTTGGATCAAGGGCAATTAACTGCCGGCGCAAGTCGTGGCGGGGGAACTGCAGGAACAGATGCATTAGAGGCACCTCATCTGCCGGCACATAATTAGGCACGTGGGAGCGAAATTATTGGCGCCGCGGGAGGAAAATTTTGGCGCGTGAATGAAATTGTGGCGCGTGACGGGCGGCGAGCGAAATATAGTGAAGTACCCAAATCCCCAAATCCCCAAATCCAGAAAACCCTACCGCCGCCGCTCTCCTCCCACCTCTCCTCCCACCCGCTCGCCGCCGCGCACACCCGCTCCCCGCCGGCTGCTCTCCTCCCACCTGCTCGCCGCGCACCCGCTCGCCTCCACGCGCTGCCCACCTGCTCGCGGCCGCGCTCGCACACCGCCGACCCGCTCGCGGCCGCGCTCGCACACTGCACCCAACCGCCGTCGCCCACCCGCCGGTGTCGCCGCTGCAGCTGCCCGCCGCCGCCACCTCGTCCTCTGCCCTAAGCCGGCCGCGGTACCTCCTTCTTCCCCCCTCTTCCTCCCCGTCCCCTCCTTCTCTCTTGTACGTGTTCGTACTGGACATTTTGACGAGAGAAAAAGAAACTTCTTTGAGCGATTCCCGTTGGTGCGTGGCTGGACGGGAAAGCCTGCGAGGACGAGCGAACCACTCGTTGATCCAAGGGGTCCTCTCCCTCCGAAATCACTCTTCCCCGTCTTCTCCTGCCCTCCACACTCGAGCTTGACCGTTTTATTCCGATTTGGTGCACTGCAGGTCTTGTCCAAGGAGAGCTCCAGGTTGCTGTCCGAGGAGAGCTCCAGGTTGCCGTCCGAGGAGAGCTCCAGGTTGCCGTCCTAGCAAGACCAATACGCAAAGAAGGTAATTTTCCCCCTATGTTTCCTCTTTTTTGCTTTGTTATAGAGTAGTGACATGTTTTGATGAGTGCTGCTGGTTATGTTTCATTAACTGTGTGCATTTCTTTTCTGAATACTATGACGAGTGGTGATATTTCTGCTTATGTTATATTTGCCTTGCATTTGTTATAGGTCTATCTTATTGTAACTAATAAAAATGGACAAGATATGGATGGGTGAGGCTAGGCACACAACACCTTATACTGATGGTGTAGCTCGATTTATTCAGTTTGCGTTTACACATTCAGCAAGAGGAAATACAATATTATGCCCTTGTAGGAATTGTTATAATTCTTCTTGGCATGAAGCTGATGTTGTCCGTGAGCATTTGATATGTGATGGGTTTGTTAATGGATATACAAGATGGGAATTTCATGGGGAGGCCACTCTTCCACCTAATGTGGATCATATTGATGTTGGTGAAGAAGAACCAGTAGAGGAGGAGTGGGATGATGATTTGGAGGAATATGATGAGATGGCTGGCATGATTAGAGACATGAGACACGCTGAAGGGGATTTTAGTGATAGATGCGATGATGATGAGGGTCTTAGTGATAATGGTGATGAGAGTGAAGCTCTTAGACTTTTAGCAGAATACAATAGTGAGGAGCTTTATCCAGGGAGCGCCGGTTTCTCAAAGTTATGTTTCATGGTTAGATTACTTCACACCAAATCCATGGGTGGTTGGAGTGATAAAAGTTTTGGCATGTTGCTAGAACTGCTAAGAGAGGCCTTCCCTAAAGGCTCAAATCTACCTAAAAATTTCTATGAAGCTAAAAAAATGGTAAAATGTTTTAGTCTTGAATATGTTAGCATCCATGCATGTGAGCATGATTGTGTTTTATTCCGGAAGAATCTTAAAGATGCTGAGGTTTGTCCTGTATGCGGAACCTCTCGTTGGAAGTCTGTAAAGAAGAAGCCTGATGGGAGACATCTACATAAAGTCCCTAGAAAGGTTCTTCGGTATTTCCCAATAAGCAAGAGGCTGCAACGGCTGTTCATAACACCCAAGAGTGCAACAGACTGCAGGTGGCATGACGAAGGACGCACAAAAGATGGGCTTCTACGCCATCCTGCAGATTCACCAGCTTGGAAGCATTTTGATTCTGAACATCCAACATTTGCTGCTGATAGTCGCAACATTAGGTTGATTATAGCAACAGATGGGTTTAATCCCTTTCGATCAATGAATTGTTCGTATAGCATATGGCCTCGTAATTGCAATTCCGGTGAATCTTCCTCCCTGGTTGTGCATGAAGCAACCAAACTTCATGCTCTCCTTGCTAATTCCTGGCCCAAAGTCTCCTGGTGCAGACATGGATGTTTTCCTGGAACCACTTATCGATGACCTAGAGTTACTTTTTGAGGAGGGAGTCAGAACCTATGATGCCTCCAAGAAAGAATTCTTCCAGTTGCATGCCGCAGTACATTCAACTATCACCGATCTGCCGGGTATGGCTACTCATGCTGGATGTGCCACCTCTGGTGAATTTGGTTGAACAAAGGCAATAAGACATGCTACATAGATCACCGTAGGTTCCTAGATGAAGGTCATCCATTTAGAACAACACAAAAGGATTTTTTTGATGGCAATGTGGAATCTAGGACAGCCCCTGTAGCACTTACAGGAGCTGAAGTGGATGCCCTTACAGAAAACATGGAGACAGTGTTTGGTAAGCACCCTTCTAAGAAACCAAGCACAAACAAACGTAAGCGTGGGGGTCCTCCAATAATCCATAAAAGGAGATCCATATGGTTTAGGTTGCGATATTGGAAAGATTTATTACAGCCTCACAACCTTTACGCCATGTACATTGAAAAGAATGTGTGTGACAACATAGTTCACACACTTTTGGGCATTGACCGGAAAACTAAAGACAACTACAACTCTCGTCTAGACCTTGAGGAGCTTGGACTTAGAGAGGCTCTCCATCCTGTTCCTATAGGAGAAGATTTATTCGATTTGCCTTACTGCCCCATACACATTGAGCCCTGAGTTAAAGAGGTTGTTTTGCCTAATTCTGAAAGGAGTCAGGTTTCCGGCTGGTTATGCATCTGATATTAGGAAGAATGTCCAGGTAAAGGAGAAGAAGATTGTTGGGCTAAAGAGCCATGACAATCACATTCTACTGCAGTACCTTCTACCGCTAGCTGTGAGAAAAACGTTGCCAGAGGGAGTCAGTGCTGCTATTATTCGTGTGAGTACGTTCTTCAAAAAAAAATATTCTCCGGTCATCCGCATAAGTGATATGGAGGAGATAGAGAAAGAAATAGCCGAGACGCTGAGCATTCTTGAGACAATATTTCTACCATCATTTTTTGATATGATGGTTCACTTGATGGTTCATCTTCCACTTCAAGTGAGGCTTGGAGGGCCTGTGAAATTCAGCAACATGTATGCACCAGAAAGGTCATTTTCGCAACCTGAACTTCTACATCACATAAATTATATGTAACAATATAATTGAGATATGTTTAGTCCATCATGTATAGGTACATGGGCAAGTTAAAGGATAATGTTCGTACTAGGAGTCATCCCGAGGGGTCAATTGCTTGAGGGGTACCTTTTTGATGAGTGTCTTACATTCTGCTCTCGGTATTTAGAAGGTTGTGAAACCAGATTCAATAGAAAATGTGCAGCCACACTTGATGTTAATGGAGCCCTGTCTAGTAGCATGCCATTCTTCAACAACAATGGTCGATATTTGGCAGGAAAGCTTACAGTAACTTTAGATCATAAGACATTGATTCAGGGACATAGATATGTCCTATTTAATTATGACAACATAGAGCCCTATTTGAGGTATGTTACTGCTAGTGCTTTAGTTTATGAATTTCATGTACGCCCTGTTTAATCATTGTAACATAGCTAAATGAATTTCAAAACTTGCAGCGAGCATGCTGAATATTTGTCCTCAGCTGGTCATATTACTAGGCAGCAGATTGAAAAAACCCAGCATGACACTTTCCATGAGTGGTTTAGGTCGCATGTGGAACAATTAGTTGAGAGTGGGCAAGAAATTCCCGAAGAGATTAAGACTTTGGCTGTAGGGCCCTCACTGATTGCAAGGAGTTATGGCAGTTACAGTATCAATGGTTATATTTTTCGTACAAAATCATATGATGAAGGTAGGCCTACCCAGTGCAGTGGTGTGGTGCTGGTTTCAAAGTTGTCATCATCCTCCACTGGAAATAGGATATTCTATGGCGTCATTAGAGAAATCATTGAGCTAGACTACAATCAAAAAGGGAATATAGTTCTCTTCAAGTGTGATTGGTTTGATAACCGTGTGCAAGATAAGTGGGTAAAAGTTGATAATCTTGGTATCACGGATGTGAACCTTAAGCATGTGATCCAAACAGGTGACAAGTTGGCTGATGAACCATTCATTTTAGCTTCTCAAGCAACTCAAGTATATTACGTTCAGGATCCTCTTAATCCAAACTGGTGTGCTGCTAATCATCCACCAAGACCACGAGAATTTTATGATATGTTTGATGTTGGAAATGAAAATTCTGATCAGGCAGAAGCATCTGTAATGCCTAATCTACATGCTATTGAAACTCCCAAAGTTGATTTAAGAGATATACCTAAAACTAGGGCAGATATCGATGGAATACTTGTCTCTCCTCTCAAGGATAAACCGAAGTGTGTTATAGTTCTTTGGAATTTATTTCCATACACCTTTATTTCTTTCTTGCAATTAAATCTTGAAATCTTTCCAATTTCTTTGCAGGAAAAAGAATGGCAAGCGAGCGAGAAACTGACATGTCTAGTCCACTAGAAGATGTGCAAAGAGCAGAGATCCGAAAAAACAATGAAAGGCTGCACTCTCTTGGGATTCGTTCACTTGTTCGCGAGGTCGATGCATTTAAGCGAGTGCCCGTGCCAACCACAAGGAAAAAGGTGGTCTATCCAACTGAAACATTTTCTTTGGAAACATCTATTGATAAATGAATCTGCATTAAGTAAACATTTCTGTAATTGTAGAGAATATATCAGGAAACCATTCCACAGTCAAGTAGAGTGTTGCGGTCTCATTCTGCTATGCATGATGGTGAGGATAGTGAAGAGATGGCTGATGATCAAGTAGAAGAGGATGAAGGTGTGCTTGATGTTCAAGCATCTTTGATTACTGATACTTATTATGTGTATTCTTGATTACTGCATGTTAATATTGCTGTTGAACACTAATTATTTCAGGTGATGGACAAGAGGGTGAGGAAAAGCAAAAGGGTGGGCGGAAGCGCACTAAAATGCACCATGTCTATGATAGACTAAATCAGCCACCACAGCGAGTGCACTATAATGCTAAAGGACAACCAGATGGCAAGAATGCTTCGGAGTTTTCGAATTTCATTGCTACACTTGTCAAAAGTCATATACCTATTGCACATGATGACTGGAGACAAGTTGCTGTTTCTTGGAAGCTAGAGTTCATGAAAACCTTGAGGGTATGTATGGTCTAGAAGGTGCAGTACATATTCCTATGCTTGCTTGTTATGAAATGATCTTTACATTCATGTTTGTTCCCAGAAATTCTATGTTGTCGATGATGAGCTCAAGGACTGGGTTTGGGGAACTGCCCACAAGAAATGGAGAGATTTCAAGTCAGATTTGAAAGAGAAGCATTTCAAAGAAGAAAAAACTGAGGAAGAACTACTTGCTTGTAGGGATGATAGGGTCCCAATTGAGGATTGGCAATGGCTCATCACACGCTGGAGAAGCGAAGACTTTAAGGTTTGATTGCT
Organism: Lolium rigidum; assembly: GCF_022539505.1. Lineage (NCBI taxonomy): Eukaryota > Viridiplantae > Streptophyta > Magnoliopsida > Poales > Poaceae > Lolium > Lolium rigidum. The sequence continues at coordinate 14,839,924 of NC_061514.1, read as the reverse complement.
TCGCCTAATAAATCTAGAAATTCACCACATAAGGTAATGCATACAACTCTAACTACTTTTGTTGTCTTAGAAACGTAGTGACCAAGGAAAAAGAAATCGATCAAGGCAGAAGGTGATGCATACAACTGGAAGTAAGAGTTATGCCCGTATTGTATTGCGTCTGAAATGGTATAAACTATGTCATCAGCTTTACTTTACCTGAATGTATATATACTGTGTTGGCTAATAGTATTCTCAAATCAATATAGCACAAAGAAAATGGATACGCCCCTCGTAGAGATGAATTGTTCCTGAGAACACACTCAAAAAGGAAAGATGGAACCCCTATTGATAAAGACACTGCCAAAATAATTGTAAGTACTCCTGCTCTTCTTGTTTAGTCTCTGATAACGACGCCATGTATTCTTCCCTTGTGAGTTAAGACACATTTTGGCGCGTGATAATTAATTTATTTTAATGCTTATATATTGTAGTCAGACATAGAGGAAGCAATTGAAACTAATCCAGAACTGCTAGAGAAAACAATTGAGCAAGGTGACGTTTTGGCACATGTATTGGGGAAAGAGAAAAATGGGTATGTTCGGTGCGTAGGAATGGGCCCGAGTCCCGGAAGGCTTGGAATTCCAGGAGGGCGAAGCTTAAATCTACGAAGCCGCAAATGGCGAGAGGAAGAGACCAAGGAGGCATGGTGGGCTAATGATGTTCTAAAGGAGCATGTAGAAGAAATTCGAGAAGAAACCAAATCCAAGATTGATGGCCTTATGGAAGAAATTGACCTACTCAAGTGGATGATGGCGCAAACAATTGCTGCAAACAATAAGACGAAGGTCGGTTGCACAATTCTCTACTTTTGTTCCATTCATTCTACTTTTGCTATTAAACTTGGTTGATCTATTGATGTAAACACTGATGCTTTAATTTATTATTTGCAGAGTATTAAAAGAGAACCTGAAGACCCTGAAGACCCTGAAGATAGTGTTGGTGAATCCTATGCTATTGAAGATCACTATGAACTCGATGATGAGGAAGAAAGAGTCCAGCAAGAGATGAGGAAAGCGAAGGAATATTTTGAGAAGAAGCAAGAAGAAGTTCAGCTCTTGCAGAAGAAGAAGAAGGAAGCAGAGCTCTTGCAGAAAAAGAAGGAAGCAGAGCTCCTGCAGAAAAAGAAGAAGGAAGCAGAGGTCTTGCAGATGAAAGGCGTCGCTTTGAACCAAAACAAGGAAGATGCACTTGCTCGGAGAATGAAGGATGCTGAAGGACACCAGAAGAACCAAGAAACCTTGCAGAAGAAGGATGCTGAGACTGTTATCACCGGAATTTGGCCGGATCAGAGGTGGGACGCGATTGGAGATGGGCTTGAAGGATCTACATGGAAGAAATACATGAATCGGCCTTATATGCAAAGTTTGGGCTAGTTTGCCCGTGTATCTGTAACATAGTAGGATACGTGTCGATTAGATAGAGTTTGGCTCGTGCCCGGTTGGGATTATTCCCACGTTAGAAAGTCTACGGACTATAAATATGTATCTAGGGTTTATGAAATAAACAACAATCACGTTCACCACAAACCAATCTAGGCGCATCGCCAACTCCCTTGTCTCGAGGGTTTCTTCCGGGTAAGCATCATGCTGCCTAGATCGCATCTTGCGATCTAGGCAAGACACGTTTATTCGTCGTTTATGCGTTGCTCGTGCTGAAGCCTTGTTGATGGCGAGCAACGTAGTTATCATAGATGTGTTAGGGTTAGCATTGTTCATCGTATCATATGATGTCGTCGTGCAACCCTTAGACGTCTAGCCGCCCTTACACCTATCTTAGGTGTAAGGGCGGCACCCCGCTTGATCATTATTTAGTGGATCTGATCCGTTATGATTGCTCCTTGTTCTTCAAGGATTAGTTTAATATCTCGCATAGTTAGGCCTTGCAAACAGGTTGAAGGATCCAAGTGGCGCGTAGGGTGTAGTTTGCTAGCCCTAGACAGGACGTTCCGGGGACCAACTTCGTGTTGGTTTTTAGGCCTTGTCTAGGGTCGGTTTACGATCACCGTGCGTGGCCGCCGTGCTCAATCACGAGTAGGATGTTCCGATTATGCGGTGAAAACCCTAAATCGTAGTAGGTCGTTTTAGCTTTATTTTGATCAAGCAGGACCACCATCCGATCGTACACCTCGTACGCATCATGGGTGGATCGGCTCCTTGAGCCGATTCACAGGATAACCAGAGAGCCGATCGAGGCTCGTATTTAATGTTTACGTGTATGCCATGCAGGAAACTAAGCGAGGCACATCCAACACCTTCCTGACCAGGTATAGGTCAGGTGGCACGCCCTTGCACCAGCATCGGATGTGTGTGCCGAGTCTTTGCGGGCCGTCGCTCGGAGGGACCAGGGCCAGCCGCAGTCCTGGGAGCCTCCCGGCTCTACCGTGTTGCCCGTCGCTGCTCGCCGGTGGGTTTCTGACCGCAACACATTCTGGCACGCCCGGTGGGACAATCTTCGACATCAACCGCATCGCCATCTACATTTGAGATGGCGGAAGGCACTCCAGTCACGTACGAGGATCTGACCGAGGAGCTCAAGAAGAAGTATGACGAGGTCAAAGCAATCCTCGAAGCCGACCTCATCGGCTCTTTTCACAGAACCGCTCACACGGCATCAGGTGGAAAGGGTTCTCACCTGAAGGCGAGCTCGATGGAGTGGACCTGTCCGCCCCGTCAGAAGAACACACCAGGTCTCTGCGTCAGGAGATTAACTTCATGGTAGCTCATTCGCTGCACCGCCATTCTGAGAGCCTGGTGAACACTTTGGAGCGTGTCGCTCTTCGCGTGATCCAGAAATCATGAGGCATCAGTACTCTCCGTCAGGACCAGCTCTAGGGACTCACCAAGGAGAGATGCCACTCCAGTCCCGTCCACCACTGCCATTCGCGTTGGCAGCACCAGAAGTGCCGAATTCACCGGCATACGTCGTCTACAAGATCGGTGGTGACCCTAGTGACTACCAGTTCTTGCATGAGGCGCCTAAGGAGATCCCTCATGGATACACGTGCACATACGTGCCGACCGCAATGAATCGGGCACTCACAAACCAGACTGCAACAGCAGGGACTTCTGGAACAGCAGGAGGAACTTCGAGAACAGATCTTGAGAAGCAGACGTGGCTAGCTAAGTATGCCACTCCGACAAACCTCCAGAGCTCAGCTCCTGTAGTTGGCTCAGAGCTGGAAAAGCAAGCATGGCTGGCTAAGTATGCCACTCCGGCGAATCTTCAGAGTTTGATTCCTACAGCCAGCACCGCGGATCAGATTAGTACGATCTTAAAAGACCAGTTCGGCATGGTGCCGAAAAGGAGGACAATCGGCTATTCCAAGCCGTACCCCAACGAGTACGAATTGATCCCGCTACCACCCAAATATCGGCTCCCTGATTTCTCAAAGTTTAATGGATCAGATGGTTTCAGCTCCATCGAGCATGTGAGCCGATATTTGGCACAGCTGGGCACGATCTCAGCATCAGATGAGCTGCGTGTGAGGTTCTTCGCACAGTCCCTCACAGGATCGGCTTTTGGGTGGTACACATCGCTGCCACCAGACTTAATCCGGACTTGGAAGCAGTTGGAAGAGCAGTTCCACATGCAGTATCACTCAGAGGCTTCCGAGGCTGGCATTGCCGATCTAGCACAAGTACGACAGAAGCGCGGAGAAACAGTGTCAGAATATGTCCAGCGCTTCAGGACCGTTAGGAGCCGATGCTATTCGGCTCGTGTGACCGAAAAGAAGCAGTCGAGTTGGCGGTGGTGGGTCTCGCATCACCGATCAAGGACGTGGCCTCCCTAGCGTACTACCCTTCACTAGCGCACATGGTGCGAAGCCGTCGCATATGAACAGCGCCACCCGCATGTATACCAGGATAAATTCAAACGTGCGGTGGTCCCGGTTGAGGCGGATGAAGATGAAGGTTCTGCGGGAGATCAAGAGGTAGCAATGGCTGAATGGACTCGGGGGCAAGCCCCGTGTCCCGTAAGTGGGTTAAGCCACAAGGTCCTCCAAGAGGGTTTGACTTCGATGTCACCAAGGCTGAGCAAATTTTCGACCTCTTACTTAAGGAGAAACAGCTAAAGGTACCCGAAGGCCACAAGATCCCCACGGCTCGAGAGCTGAACGGAAAGCCATACCGCAAGTGGCATAACACGTTCACCCATGCCACCAACGACCGCAGGGTGTGGCGTCGCAGGTCCAAATGGCGATAGAACAAGGGCGTCTAATTTTCAGCCAGCACGCCATGAAGGTCGACACACACCCCTTCCCCGCCGTTAACATGGTGGACCGCACTTACCCCGGAGGGTGCCAGCCCAGATTCTCGTTCAACATCAACATGGTAGGACCCGGGCACCACTCTGGTAAGGACGGAGACGAGGGCAGCTGCTCTCATAGCAAGGACACAGAGGAAGCCGTTCCACGCGATTGGCTCCGTCACGATGGCAAGCGCTACATCACAGAGGGAGAAGTGAGGAACGTGAGGTATCAGCGACCTCTCTCTGATCACCTCCTCAACAAATATGTGAGTCAATACGACCAACGCCGACGTTACAACGACGATGATGAAAGAGATCGCCTGGCTAGGGACGCCAGGAGACACCGTCGGCATGATCGCGACGAGGAGAGATATGAGCGCCATGCCAAGGAAAAGTCGAGAGAGCAAGACGATGTGGATAGGCACTGGGACTGTCCCTTCTTCAGACACCGCCGGGATTCGAGAATGAGCCGATTGCCTACAATCGGCAACCGCCCGCAGTGTAGACAGAAGAAGAAGGATGCAGCTAACGTGTCCGTGTTCAAACGTCTAGGGCCTCTCCCGCCTCGGAACAAGCACGCTGAGTCCTCTCGGGTGGAAGATCTCGAGGAATTGGAAGACGATGAAGAAGAAGATAAGTACCACCGGCCAAGGTGGTGCCCTGATGGACTCAGCCGTTCCCAAAAGCGTAGGGTACAGCGACTACGTGGTTTGGAGGAAGCCGAAAGGTTATACCTGCACACGTTGAGGAAGGCGCGGCCTGATCTGGCCGCGAAAATTCAGCGAACCCTGGACGAAGAAGGTCGGCCACAAAGAAAAGAGTGGCGCCCCATACAAAAGAAAGCCGGTGATGAGACATCGGCTGGCACAAACATGGTGTTCATCCTTCCAACGGAGTTTAGTGCTCCAGGATTAGACGAAGCACCTGTGGCACAACTTGACTGCGGCCCACGGCCGGTTATCTTTGAGAAGCCACGAGAAAGAAGCTACGTACATCCGAAGGCCCTGTACTTGCGAGGCTATATCAATGGGCAGCCTGTCAACAAGATGCTGGTGGACACCGGAGCGGCAGTCAACATTATGCCATACTCCATGCTACGTCGGTTGGGGCGCTCTAGCTCGGATCTGATCAAGACCAACGTGACACTGAGCGATTTCAACGGCCAAGCATCTGACGCACAAGGTGTTCTGAACGTGGATCTGACCGTAGGAAGGAAAACCATCCCTACGACGTTCTTTATTGTCGACAGCAAGAGCACCTATGCTGTCCTGCTAGGGAGGGATTGGATCCACGCCAACTGTTGCATTCCATCCACGATGCACCAATGCCTAATACAATGGGATGGAGATGAAGTAGAGGTCGTCCACGCAGAAGATTCAGCCGAGATTTCAACGGCTGGCATGAACGTTTGGGAGACAACAGGCCAAGAGCCACTCTCGTGCATCAATTTGGACGACCGCGAGCGCATCGACGTGACGAAGGACGGGGTGAGGCTGGTCTTATCCACCGGCCTGACCGTGTAACAAGAGCAACATCTATGGACAAACGTGGCGATGCCGATCCGTGTGATCGGCCCCAAAGATCTATGGAGGAACATTGCAAAACCTTCATTGAGCTATTCAATCAACATGGAGGCCGATTCCAGCAATCGGCCAAAATTATCCTCACCATACGTTCTGCCTGTGTTCAACGTCGATCTAATGGGCAGCGGCTTTACGTCAGCTGATGAGCTGGAAAAAGTCAACATTGGTCCTAACGGAGCCGACGTTCAAACACAGTGCCTTGGCTAACTACAGAGCCGATATCCGCAGTTACCTGGCAGATTCGGCTCGGGGGGGGGGGGGCACCTAATCAGACGAACATGTGCGATACATGTGCAGTGAAATATTGGGGGCCGATAGAAATCGGCCAGTAAAAAAAAATTCTCATGATGTACAGCCGATGCACGGACATCGACTTTAGAGCTAAGAAACAAAGCCGATGCACAGCCATCGACTCTAGTACAATTACACAGGATCTACCCGCTGCGTGTTCAAGACGCGGATGGCCTTCTGCTTCCTGGAGGGAGTGAACAATGAGAGCTTCCTCAGCGGCAATGAGCCGATTTTGGTGCCAGAACCTTCTCTTCGAGGACTTCCAACCCTTTGCCGATTAAGCCGTTGATGTTTCGTCTACAATATCGGCTTTCAACGGAAGAAAAGAAGACATGGTGGCAGAGGAGGGCTTTTGGAGTGCTAATGCGAAGGGGATGAGGAAGCAAACTGTTTGGAGCGGTTAAATAAAAGGGGATATAGTGGAGATTCAATGCCACAGCAGTTTTCGAGGAAGTGGTGCCCAACAGAAAAAAAAATTTGCCAGGTCACGCGGAGAAGTGGAGGAGGCAAGGCATCATGATGAAGGATACTGCGGCGGTTCTGCTCTGCCACGACATGACCCGACGAAGGAAAAGCATAGTGATTTTGGAATTGTCATTTCCAAAACCAGGGGGGCATGTGTTATCACCGGAATTTGGCCGGATCAGAGGTGGGCCGCGATTGGAGATGGGCTTGAAGGATATACATGGAAGAAATACATGAATCGGCCTTATATGCAACTAGTCATCAACCCGTGCAGCCGCACGGGCTAGAATTTTAACAAACATTTATTTATTTGTGGCTAAATGAACAAACTTAAAGTGACTTTTACTTTCACTTCGGCTAACATTTTGTTTTCTTTTTTGGGAAGAAAGTAAACATTGGACCTCGAAATTTCATACAACCATGACTTGTACTTCTATTATAGTGTATTTCTTCCACATATTCTAAAATGCATGAGAGAAATAGTGTCTTACATAATGATATAGAACTTTATTACATGATACATAAATCTGGATGCATTATCATTTGTTAAAACACGGCCATGACTAAATATAAGCTTTGGCTCGAAATACACAATCATTCTTAAGCATTAATAGGTACTAACGGAGTGTAGGTATTTGGTGCATTAAACGGTAGGAGTGGTACTAAAGCATAATCACATCTTCCATGAAAGTATTTTTTTTAATTACACAATATAGATGCAACAACAAAACTTTATGATTAAAGTAATTGCTTACAAAACATGGATGATGTTCCCTGTCCTCCTCGATAAGAAGAAGGTTTCATTTACAGGAATACTATGCTATCCTATTTTTACATTTTGAAGTACTATGATTGGTACGCCGATGACATCATGCATGTGTTGCTTACTGAAAATGAGCTCAGTACGGCAAACATGGAAAATTAGAATGAGAACCTCCTTAAAATGTTAAATTGTTCTACTGAGAAGGATGTTTATTTTCCTTTTTCTCTCTCAATTTGCCAAGGAAGTATACTACTCCAGCCCCTCTCGGATTCATCTCAATCAAAATTAGTGCAATACAATTTTATTACTAAAGAGTGCAATAATGTGGAAATTACAAATTATGAGTGAAAAGATAAAACCATAAGCATATCATCTAAAATAGATGTCACCAATAGTGCTATGTCTATGACCGTCCATGCAAAATTGTATACTATTAGACTTTCGGATGAACTATGCATGTATGCAAAGGAGAAAATCTGTTGGTTATGCAATAAGGACATTCAGTTATTATCTGAACTCATATATTACACGCACACAAATTGTATATATACAAAAGTCTAATAAATAAACTGGAGATTTAGAATCTTACACTGTTGTCTACGTTATTATTTATGAGGAACAATCACAGTGATAATAATTCCCATGTAACAACCTCTGTGAAAACTAATATGCACATAACACAGATTGACCCCAGATCCTGTATGGACAATTGTAACAGTAGATTGGCCCCAGATCTTGTGGTCTTCATACCATGTGCATACTCCTGTACAATATACCGCTGTCGCAAATGGTTGCGCAAAATATTCCTCGAACTGTGGAGAAAAGGATAAACCTGATGAATCTCGGAAAGATTGGTAATCCAAATGACTAATTTCTTGAGCTTCTTCCTACGTTCGCATAGCTTTCTTGTTGGGCACCTGAAAATTTTCCAATGGCTAGCAAACAGATAACCTTCAGAGTTCAAAAATAAAACTGATACATTAGATGCTCATGAGGTTGAGTTGTCATAAGAAACATTACCTGACATCTGTTGGAATGTGTTCAAACTATCTTTCACTGTGTTAGGACCTTGGACCGCACCTCCCCCATCTACAGTAGCCTGGGACGCAATTTGTGAGCGACCGAAGCTTTCCACCTCGCCGGCGCCGAATCGGCGGTTGCCTCGCACTCCGCCAGCCGCTCCGGCGGCGGGAGGACGGCGGAACCCCGATTCGCGTCGTATATATAGTGTAGGCAAGCCTAGGGTGTCCAGCCGGCGGCGTCGGGGCGGAAGGGGCGCGGTCGGTTTGGTTTTGCAGGTGGCGGATCCTTCCCTCAATGGCGGCTCTCTGCGGAGGTCCGGCATCGATCTACTACCTTCGTCGAGCTGGCGGTTCTACGGAGCGGCCGGTTTTGACTTCCCCTTGCCGGTGTCCATGGCTCGACGGTGAATCCGGCTCCAGTTGAAGTTTTTGTGGAAGAAGTTGTGGTGGTTCGGTTCGACGATGGTGTAGGCTCTTCGGGGCCGGCGATCAGCAACTTCTCGCTCGCTCGGGGACTACTCTCGATCCAAGGCGTCAAGGAGAGTAGGAGCGACGGTGCCCCACCGACGGCGCCATGGACAACAGCGTGGTCGAGTTGTAGAGTGGCGTGGACTGTATTTTTCATCTTTTGTAAGGTCCTCTCTGCAATTATGCCGAATTAATATCAGCTCCTTTTACTCGCAAAAAAAGGCACACAATGACTTCACACAAATAATACGATATCACATCAGTGCAAAAGCATCATCAAGCTGGTAGATCACGTGCTGAAAAACTTTTTTGTGTAGAATATATGCCAATGCAGCGAATAGTCACAATTCCAAGAAGATTTTAATAGACGTGACCCTGAGCGGAAATTCAATTCGGCTCTCGGGTGCGTATGCTCCCTCTACCAATAAATTATATTTCAAAATGCCGAAAAATTTGGAAAAAAAATTCTATATGTACATCTCCATAATATATGTGCGTTCATCAAGTTTCACGAAAAACCAATATTTTGTGTGGTCTATATAAAAAAGAGAAAGTTTATCATGTGAAAAACATTATTTTTAGCACTGAATTTTGTTTTTTTACACACGTCACATGATAAGTTGATTTTTTATGAAACGACTTTGTGAGCACGTAGCACGTCAAGGTGTACGTGCGAACTTTTAGTTTTAATTTTTTTGAAATTTAAAATATATGTAAAATGCATTTCAAAATATAGGGAGCATATGCACCCATGTTCCAAAACACCGCTCCCTTGAGAATCAAGCAAGGGAGCATATGCACCCATGTTCCAAAACACCGCTCCCCTGAGAATCAAGCAAATTTTGTAGAGTTGTAAACTTTGCCGCCGTGTGCCCTCGTCGAAAATAGGGCAATCTATTTCTTTAAACAGCCATCCATGCGCTACCATTGTATAAGATGTGAGAGCAGCGGACGGTTATAGAATCAGATATTGCCAATTTTCTGTATCCTACGCAGTCCGCCTGATCGATCTAGATTACATGGGAAGAAGCAGTTAGGCCGGCAGTGATGGGACCAATTAACTTTGGTGCAGCAGCTAAAAGATCTTATAGGTTCAAAATACAAAATTGAATTGCTTACTTGAGATCCGCTAGTGAGATTATTCCAGGAGCCAAGTAAAAGAGCCGTCCAGCCTTGCTGCAGAGTCGGGCATGGTCCAAACCTGGGCGCCAACCTGCATAACCGCGAGAGCCAATAAGGCTTCTCCATGTTTCGCCATGATTTCCGGATCGAGAAAGCATCGCCCGATCACATTAGGGCTAATGGTTGCAAGCTGCTTTTCTTTTTTTTTCTTTTCTAGACGGAGAGAAGACCCGGCAGATTCATGCGGGTATAATAAAAGGTGCACACGTCATCCAGTGGCTACAAATACAGCTTTTGGTTATCGGACGGTCAACTTTTACTAACCTCTAGGATTAAACGTGGTTGCTCCGTGGGAGTCTCCAATTAGTAAATATAAGAAGTTTGGGCTAGTTTGCCCGTGTATCTGTAACATAGTAGGATACGTGTCGATTAGATAGAGTTTGGCTCGTGCCCGGTTGGGATTATTCCCACGTTAGAAAGTCTACGGACTATAAATATGTATCTAGGGTTTATGAAATAAACAACAATCACGTTCACCAAAAACCAATCTAGGCGCATCGCCAACTCCCTTGTCTCGAGGGTTTCTTCCGGGTAAGCATCATGCTGCCTAGATCGCATCTTGCGATCTAGGCAGTACACGTTTATTCGTCGTTTATGCGTTGCTCGTGTTGAAGCCTTGTTGATGGCGAGCAACGTAGTTATCATAGATGTGTTAGGGTTAGCATTGTTCATCGTATCATATGCTGTCGTCGTGCAACCCTTAGACGTCTAGCCGCCCTTACACCTATCTTAGGTGTAAGGGCGGCACCCCGCTTGATCATTATTTAGTGGATCTGATCCGTTATGATTGCTCCTTGTTCTTCAAGGATTAGTTTAATATCTGCATAGTTAGGCCTTGCAAACAGGTTGAAGGATCCAGTGGCGCGTAGGGTGTAGTTTGCTAGCCCTAGACAGGACGTTCCGGGGACCAACTTCGTGTTGGTTTTTAGGCCTTGTCTAGGGTCGGTTTACGATCACCGTGCGTGGCCGCCAGGCTCAATCACGAGTAGGATGTTCCGATTATGCGGTGAAAACCCTAAATCGTAGTAGGTCGTTTTAGCTTTATTTTGATCAAGCAGGACCACCATCTGATCGTACACCTCGTACGCATCATGGGTGGATCGGCTCCTTGAGCCGATTCACAGGATAACCTGAGAGCCGATCGAGGCTCGTATTTAATGTTTACGTGTATGCCATGCAGGAAACTAAGCGAGGCACATCCAACACCTTCCTGACCAGGTATAGGTCAGGTGGCACGCCCTTGCACCAGCATCGGACGTGCGTGCCGAGTCTTTGCGGGCCGTCGCTCGGAGGGACCAGGGCCAGCCGCAGTCCTGGGAGCCTCCCGGCTCTACCGTGTTGCCCGTCGCTGCTCGCCGGTGGGTTTCTGACTGCAACAGAGACACGCAAAAAGCCACAGAAGGAGGCAGCAGTTACACAAAGAAATCATCAGGTGTTGTTTTGATTTCTTCCTCACTTTTCTTATTTCGTGGTTGTTTATTGAGAAGTACTACTATGCAATATTTATCTCATTTTGTTTCATCATTTTGACCAGCAAGGGAAAGAAGTCATACTGTACAATGTTTTTCGTGACCACACTACCCCTGTGGCAAAAGCCACCATTCTATCAACTAACCGAAAGAAGATGGTAGGGGGTAGGGAACTGGGTCTTGAATGCTGTGAAGTTGTCATCAATTACATAATCAAAAGGGATGTTCTACTACCTCGTCCTATTGGCAATATCACTACCATGGGACAAGCTCAAGGGCGATCTATTGCCTGGCTCTACAAGCATGTAGGTTTCTATTTCTGAAGGAAGCCATATCCTGTCATCTTATCGTACTAAATGTGCATATGGAGGTTAAATTTTGTGTATTGCTTCTTGATTTTGTATATGCAGATGGAGGAACAGAAGAAGTCCACGGATAAGCCTACCTCAGCTCCCGTTCAAGAACAGGTACACTTGTCCTCTTTACCATTCCTTGCATAGAAAATATACAATCCTTCATGGGAACGTATACATCTGAAAGCTAATTACTTATGTAGCTCAATTACTTTGTGGTGTTTGGCTGGAACAAAAACTGCAGTTTCAAATACTCTGAAATAGAACAACTAGTTCTGTAGCACAATTACTAGCTCTTCTTGTGTATTACAGAACAACACATGCAAGATAATAAGATCAAAACAGTGAGCTGTACAGGGCTCTGTACAGTAGCAATTCTTTGGCATTCAGAGCCCAGTACATCAGCAGTTATACAACCACTCTCAAAGAACTGGGACATGACATTAGAGTAGCCGGAAAAAACCAGGCAAACTAGCTGAGCTACGATTACTTAATGTCTAGCGTAGAGATAGGTGTTTTTTGTACATCACTGTATACTTGGATGCAAGCTAACAACATGGACTGCCATTTGCTTGATGTATCACTTGGCTCTTGGTTGCTGCTTAGCTTTGCTGCGAGCCTCTGTATTGAAGTAGCGTAGAGTATGGAATTTTTCATATGGAATTATTTATTTTACTGTAACATTTATAGGTAAAAATATATTACTTTTATGTTTAAAAAACCTGACAGTGAACTGATGAATTAGTGGCCTGATCGGTAAAATCCTGAACCACATGCATGTGCAAGTGCAACGTTGCTAGTTCAATTTGTTTCTGTGATGCACTTTTCTCAATATAACCTGATGTACTTGCATTACTAAGCTCACAAGTAGCACTAAATTTTTCTAGTTCGTCTGTGATCCTGAACCACATGCATGTGCAACGTTGCTAGTTCAATCTTGAATCAGTGGAGCTGGAGGGAGAAATTCCCTGATGCACAAACAAGCTTGCAACGTTGCTAGTTCAATTTTCTTGTCTGTGATGAACTTTTCTCAATATAACCTGATGCACATGCAAGACTAAAACAAGAAAACAGGAGCTTGGACAGTGAGCTTTCTTCAATGTTTCTTTGCTCAATTTTATGTATGTGCAAACAGTGAGCTTGGACGCATCATGACTAGTTGGTAAAATGCATATTCGGCTAACTGTGAGTTTCGGACATGGCAAGTTATTGATCAGCTATTGACTGTTTTGTTTATGACATCTATAATATCTAAATAGGAGCAACCTAGGCATATAGTTTTACTTCATATAGTTTTACTTCATATAGTTTTACTTCATCTTCGATAAAGTAAATTTGCAAACCCAACTTTATAGCTTCGTTGTTTTCCAACCGTACAAGGTCATATGTGATGATCTTCTGATTTATCATTCTACTGGTCCATTTTTATCATTCTTAAGCACATCAGTACTGGTCCATTTTTTGTGTTATGCAGCTTCCATTTTGTGTGGCAAAAGTTTAGAACTCAGGTACCTCCTACATGTCAAGCATGCATCTGATATTTGCAAGCCCATTTTCAGCATGTTTTCATTGTCTGAAATTCAAATATGATAAAATGTTCTCCTGTTCTTCCTGTTAACCATTGGGTTGTTACTACATACCAGGTATTTATGTAGCATTGTTTAGTATTTAGATATTAATAACCATGTTCCAATGTCCGTACTCATAAAGCGCATCCAGCCTGCTATGACAAATTGCAAGTATTTCAGACTAGTCACATTTCATTGATCTTCTCATTTATTTCAGGTCAACAGGAATGCAGACTAGTTCGTACCAGGCAAGGCGCGCTCTGATGACACTGGTGGTTGGATGAGATCTCTTTTTGTTTTCCAGCTGAAGTGTCTTGAAATATTCATGAATGTTGCACTGCTAGTGGGCTGATGTATTAGTCGCAATATAACTGGCATATGTATGCAATGTCGAGTCAGACTTTGAATCTATATCTGTATGATCAGACTATGAATCTATCTATGTGATCAGACTATTCTGTATGACCTGATGTTGTTTCTGAATTCATGTGTATGTGAAATGTTTGATGACCTGATTTTGTTTCTGAATTCATCTGTATGCGACATGTTTGATTTTGGCAATGGGCTTAGATGACCACATATGTGAATTGATATTGGCAGTGGGCCCAGAATGGCCATCATGTAGAAATTGTGGCGATTTGTCTGCCGGTAGGATGTTTCGGGCAATCTAACTGCCGGTAGACATATTTGTGGCGGAAAAACTGCCGGTAGGATGTTTCAGGCAATCTAACTGCCGGTAGAAATATTTGTGTCACACAAACTGCCGGTATAAATGTACGGGCAGCATAGCTGCCGGCGTAGGGTATGTGCCGGCGAAGAATTATCCTAGGGCAGCTAGCCTGCCGGTACAGAATTGTCTGCCGGCATATGTCTTTACCGTCAGCATTATAGAGGGCAGATTTGTCTGCCGGCACAACATTTGTGCCGGCAGACTACTCGCCTCCACAAGCTGCTTACGCCGGCAGTTTTATAGCCTCCATGCTTGGTCCATCGTGTAGTGTGTGTACACTACTAACCGCGTTTCATTCATGCCTGCTACCACTAACTGGGTGCGCTTCTAATTCCGTTGCTCCACCGTATTTGAGAAGGCATTCCAATTTAGACATGAATATAACAGGAATATACCAAAGCTACTCAAGTTCATCGCATTAATCAGAGTTTCAATGGAGTACCAAAATAGTACATCAAAATCATCACAAATAATACACGCGACTAATGTGTGCGAACTGAGGGAGTTGACTCCAATCAGTACGAGGAAACATTGCTGGGGTCCGAATCCAGAAGATCTACTTACGCGACTCTGCTGGAATGGAACCGGGAGCGTCATTGAGCACAATATGTTTGCCAAACTATGAAGTGATGGAGGTATGGCACTCGACGTCATACGTGAATTTCTACTCGACCCTAAGATGGGCGTCGTGTACGACTACATCGATCATCAATGTTCAAAGCGGAACGTTTACCTTTTTCTGTGTACATGGGTATGTCACCGAAACCCCCCGTTACGAGATTACTAATAGATAGCTCTTGGGCAATCAAGGTTGAGTTAAGTTAGATTTTTTTTGTTTTTTACTACCAAGCCCCATAGATAAGTACACTGGCAGAAATAGAGAAGTACACTACTACGTGGCACTAGGTCACTCGTTCTTTTTGCCAGCGACGTAGCTTGTGGGAGGCAGCTATGACATAGGAGGATATAGGTTATAGGGTGGAGGAATGCATGCTGAAAGCAGGGGGCTGGGAGGGATGAATATTGCCGCCGACCTTCGATCGGGGGGGGGGTGGTCTTGGCGACAATGATGTGGATTAGGTCGATGTTCTGGGGACCTCGTCTTCGTTGGGGACTTGTTCCAGCGATGCGGAGGAGACTGTGGAAAGCTGCACCAGGGGAGGCCGGCGGTGATGTTGGGATGGTCGGGCAGCCACTTGGGGGGAAGCCGGCGGCAGCGATGGGAAGGTCGGGAGGCAGTGCTTAAGTGTCTGAAATATTTTTCATTGCGATAAAGAGCTTATATTGAAATTTAACTTTGGCGGATGCCTATTGTAAGTTGTGATACGTTGTCTTATTAAACGTTCTTCCTTCGAAGTTATCAGATGTTGTCCACCTATATGATTATTAATATGGTAATCAAAGAAGATTTTTCCACCAATAATGGGCAATCTGTTTGTGAAGGAATATTTCTATCAAATTGATTCACCAATAAATATTGGTCTTACAAGGCTTATTTGAAGAATAATCCAAATATTAGGGCTTCAAAAAAGTGGATGTAGCAGAGCGGTATACATAGAACAACACACATGCACTGAAATTGGGTCGCACTGTGCCGGTTAGTTGGCGCCCCAACCTCTAGTGGAGATACAAATCCTTAGGAAAACAAAGCTCCTTAGACGTGTGCACAACTTCTCTTGTATGGAAGATCGAAGTCGAAAACAAAAATTTATACATCTGTAGATACACTTTCGAATTCCATAGGCAATAATAGAAGAAAACAACAATGAAACGTTGCACGAAAGTTATTGGAGGATGCAGCAGCACGCGGAAGGGTAAGAAAATTGTTTGAGGACATGGTCGAAGTGAATATGATGTGGAGTATTTACATATTGGATATAATTTTATTAGGGGTTATCAAGAACGGGTGCAGCACAAACCACAATGCATACATTTT
The DNA here is from genome assembly GCF_022539505.1 of Lolium rigidum. Classification (NCBI taxonomy): domain Eukaryota; kingdom Viridiplantae; phylum Streptophyta; class Magnoliopsida; order Poales; family Poaceae; genus Lolium; species Lolium rigidum. The sequence continues at coordinate 14,823,804 of NC_061514.1, read as the reverse complement.
TTTCTTATCATTGAAGGTCAACTCTTGAGATCATTGATCACAATATTTGTGTATCTGTTGGGTTACTAAACTATTCAGCGGGAGCGATTTCCTAGAATTATCAAATTTAATTAAATATGTAAGTCGTTATTAAATCTTGATCTTTTGTACATTACAATACCAATGACAGTGAGATAGCGGTAGTTGAGATATGAGAATATTTTGTCCAGCTCGGCTAAGTTATCATCTCTTCCGGTGAGGAAGACTTCCGCCAAATATCAAGGTCATATATATTTAGGATAAACCGCAAAATATTCAATATAAATAAAAAAATAACATGAGAAACAAAAAACAGCAAACTTACTGATGATGAGAGAAGAGGCTGAATTCAAGGCTAAGTTGCAAAGTAATATTTTTTAGTCATAGTTATTTTGTATTTTTGTGTTCTTGAATACAGTTGGGAATTAGATTTTAAAATAATAACCTTTGTAGATGCGAATAAAACATACTCAATTATTTTTGAAACTTGTATTGAAAGTTACGTAAACCTTGTGTATCACAAACCTCGGTGAACACACTCTTGTGATGATAGATAGTTGACTATATGAATCAATGATGACATTGTTTGATGCATGTGATGAGTTATTTATTTATGTGAAAAAGCTTTCAGCATGGGAGATTCTAATTAGTCCTCCATACTTGATAGACTCTTGATCTTCCTGGGGCACTACAAAATCTTGCAACAGATACTTATATACCGAAAAGAAAATCAATTAGCAACAACACTGAGCAACTACTCCACCGCGTGCTCCACATGATGTTGCTTAGGTGTCGACGTACTTCTACTACCTCTTCCATCTTGTTGGAGAGGAATAGAACACTAGTAGAAAAAGGGGCAACAATACCGGTTCCAGAGGGTCATTCGTACCGGTTTCGCAACCGGTATAAAAATCCGGTACAAAAGCCCCCCCTTTCGTACTGGTTCCTTACGAACCGGTATTAAAGGGCCTCCACGTGGGCATCCAAGAGAGCGCAGGGCTAGGGAGCTTTGGTACCGGTTTGTAATACGAACCGGTACCAAAGGTTGTCTGCCGCGGCAGAGAAAATGCAGAAATTTCTGCCGCGGCAGAGAATTCAGGGTTTAGGGTTTTAGGAGGGGTTTAGGGGTATCGGAGCGTTTCCTATCGCGTCGATGCGCCTGCTACGCGTTTGGGTTTAGGTAGTACATGAAGTACAAGGTGATGCATAGCAACTTGGTGCATATAATATAACACACATGTAATTGCATAAGATCGCAAATTAAGTAGTACATGCATGAAGATCGATCTTCATGCATGGTGGTACTCTCCGAGGCGTACTCTATATATGTCTATTACATGTAGCATAGTGGTACTCTCCGAGTCAAACTATATGTAACATAGTGGTACTCTGCGAATGGAGGTAAGACGTCCCGAAAGAAAAATCCCGCCAATTCCTCGCCTATTGCTATGAAGCGGTCCTCGACTGAGAGTTTGTTCCGCTTTCTTGCCAACTATAAAAGAATAAGATACAAACGAATACATGAGCTATGTGTGTGTGTATATACAATTATTACTGAAACTCAGCATAACTTATGATAAGAAAATAAATTTGTGAATATTGTTTTCGTACCTCTTTATTTCTTGCATTATTCGTTCTCTTGCTGACAATTCTGTGGATGTACTCGCAAACGTAGTATCCACAGAGATCAGTCCCTTGTGGTTGTTGCGGGCATTTCTTTACAAGAATATAATTCAATCAAACAATAGTCAAGTATGATAAATGTGTGTGGACCTAGGTAGTACTACTTACTTTCGCCGGAGATAAACGAGTTGGAGCAAGTGTATACTTCACCGCCATCGCCGCCTCCTCCCGCACCCCCTCCAAACCCTAACCCCGCACCCCCTCCACCCGCCGCCGCCGCTGGCGCCGCCGGGCAAAGCCCGCGGGGTGTGGCGGCGGCGGCGGCCTTTCCCCGTTGCCGCGCTGGGGACGGCGGCCATCTTCTCTCTTCGACGCTGCGGCACTCCGGGTGGTGGGCGGCAGGCTTCGCTGCGGCAGGTTGTGGGTGGCGGCCATCCGCGCTGTGGCCCGTCGGCTTCGTTGCGCTGCGGCCTCCCCGCCTCCCGTCGGTTACGTTGCGGCACGCCGGTGGTGGCTCGTAGTGGGCGGCGGCCAGGTTCTTTGATCTGTGCCGCTGCATCCCCCCGCCTATCGCCGGGGCGTGGAGGTGATCTTGTGCTTCTCCCGCGGCACGAGGGCGCCCGGGGCAGCAGCCCTGGGTTCGACGGCGGAGGCGGCCCTCTTCTTCGCCGGAGATGGTCGGCTGGTTGCTGGGGTGGCGGATCACATGATCCGTCGATTTCGGCGATGAAGATCTAGTCGATGACGAGCCAGCGGTGAAGGGGCCACTGGTGAAAACCGCGCCTTGACTTCGTTCTTGGCGGATGATGGTGGCGGCTATTGGCGTCGTTCCCTTGCGAAGGCATCATCTTTGCTGGCCTTTCCGCATGCTCTCGCCGAGTTGGGGATTCGCTGCTGTCAGTGAAAACCGTGCCTCGATTGGCGGGCGATGGCGGCGTTAAGCGTCGCTTCCTTGTTGAAGGCATCGTCATCGCAGTCTGCGACTACTCACTCGTGCTGCTCCGGGGGAAACCCTAGATCTAGCCAGGATCGGACGATGACGGCGCTCCTTGCGTCTACCTCTTGGGGCATCGTTTTTGGAGCAGCCGCTGGATGGAGGTGGATCTTGGTGGTGTGGTGTTCATCTACCACGTTGTCGTCGATGATTCTCTGCGGCGTGGAGCTGCGGGGTGTCGAAGACGGGTGAGGATTGTTGGACGCGTGCAGGATGGTGGAGCTGTCTGGCGTCATGGTGACATCGACGGCAGGCCTGGAACGGTCAATGCGTTGATCTCACTTGGAGATGGGTTCGAGATAGATGGTGGTTGCGAACTCTGCAACGTGTGCAATGGCACACCCTCAGGGTTTTGCTTTTTTTGGATGATGTGCGTTGGTGTACCGTCAGGAAGTATGGCCTTGTTCTTGGTCCCCCCTTCGTCGTAGGTATAGCGAGTTATCGCTAGGTAGGAGGCTTCAAGTTGATCTTTGTATTCTCCTTGTAAGGCTTTGCGAATAATTTAATAAAAGAAAGATGTGTGCATCCTTTGGATGCAGAGGCTGGGGCGATGCTCCTTGATCGAAAAAAAGTACTACTTACTTTCGCACGCCACTAGTGAACTGTGGACCCCGGTCCATTCTTTTACATCTGAAATACAACCTACTGCAATCCTTGTTCTCTTTTGTTTTCTGCAAGCAAACATCATTCTCCACACCATACGTTTAATCTTTTGTTTTCAGCAAGCCGGTGAGATTGACAAGCTCACTGTTAAGTTGGTGCAAAGTAGTTTGATTGTGTTGTGCAGGTTCCACGTTGGCGCCGGAATCCCTGTTGTTGCGCCGCACTACACTCCTTCACCAACAACCTTCACGTGGCCTTCATTTCCTACTGGTTCGATAACCTTGGTTTCTTACTAAGGGAAAACTCGTTGCTGTACTCATCATACCTTCCTCTTGGGGTTCCCAACGGACGTGTGCTTTACCGTCACAAGCAAGCCTAAGTGGGAGAAGATGGAGAACGACCTGAGGGGGCGAGGAATCCCTCTAGGTACAGAGGGATGGGACCCAAGGGCCAAAAGCTGGTGGTACGGGCATGGGGGATCGCTAGACCCGGAGATAGGTATGTGTGTTCACCGGAAGAAAGCGGTTAAACCCACCCAAGCCCTTATTGACGCAATGACCCAAGCTCAAGAGGGGAAGATCAAGTTCAACAGAGAGAACGACGCGCTGACATTTGCCCTCGGGAATCCTGAACACCTAGGACGTGTACAAGGCAAAGGCGCCATTCCGTGGAAAGTAGGGTTTTCCCAGGACAATGACCCGTATGGTTACAGAAGCCGTAAGAGAAAGACGGATCGGGATGCAGATCTTGTGGGGCACTTGGCATCGGAACTCCATGAGGTGAAGCAGATGGTGTATCAACTAGTAAAAGAAAGATCGGCTGCAGGGCCGCATGAAGATCTCGGAAGCCAACAGCGGAGAAGCAGCGTGGCTTCCACGGAAGCCCCGCATGGTGCTAATGCACCCTTGCTGGCCCCGGTTGGTGCTAATGCACCCTTCACCTCTGGTGCTAATGCACCGATGATCGAGATTCGTGCACCGGAGCCTCACTACCCCGTGGATGATGTAAAGGAGATGAAAGAATGTGATCTCATTATCCAGTGGGGAACATTTCCACGAAGGTAGCTACCGACAGTGCTTTACCCTGTACACCTGGAGCACTCCACCACAACAACCCCATTGAAGATGGCTCTGCTCGTGTCACGGTGGAAGACATAATCCAAGGGTTTGAGGAACTGGAGATTGACTATGCTACACCCGAAGGGGAGAGAAGACTTGGAGATGTCAAGTGCAGTTCATTCTATGGAAAAAGAAGAACATAGTGTTTCCAGGCGAGGAGCCAATGCTAACAAGTCCACCACCCTCTGGTGGTGGTGGTGGTGGTGTTGCGGTCAAAAACCCACCGGCGAGTATCGACGGGCAACACCGTAGAGCCGAGAGGCTCCCAGGATTGCGGTGGACCCTGGTCCCTCGGGCGACGGCCCGCAATGCCTTCTGGCACACGTCCTGGTGCTTATGAGGGCGTGCCACCTGACCTATACCTGGTCAGGAAGGTGATGGATTGCTTCGACTAGTTTCCTGCATGGCAAACACGTAAACATTAAATACGAGCCCCGATCGGCTCTTAAATTGTTCTGTGGATTGGCTCAAAGAGCCGATTGCCCCATGGTTCATGTTAGATTTATAAGGACATGGGGATCATGCTTTATCAATATCAAGCTAAACTAATCTACGATAGTCTAGGGTTTTCACCGTACAATCGGAACATCCTATGCGTAGTTGAGCCTAGCAGATATGTAAGATAATGGAAAACCAGCCCTAAAGAGGCCTAAAAACCAACGTGAAGTTGATCCCCGGAACAATCCCTCTAGAGCTTCATAAACCACACCTTACGCACTACCGGATTGTTCAACCCGTTTATAAGGCCTAACCATACGGATATCAAACCAATCCTTGAAGAGCAAGGAGCAACTATAACGGATTAGATCTACTAAATAAAGAACAAGCAAGATGCTGCCCTTACACCTAAAATAGGTGTAAGGGCAGCTAGATATCAAGGGGTAGCGTAGATAAACAAGTACATCGTGAAAACATCGACGTCAACCCCAAAACAACCAAGATAAGGGTGTTGCTCGCCATCAAAAAGGCTTCAGCACGAGCAACACCAATAACGAATAAACTAATACTCCCTAGATCGCAAGATGCGATCTAGGCAGCATGTTGCTTACCCGGGAGAAACCCTCGAAACAAGGGGTGGCGATGCGCCTAGATTGATTTGTTGTGAACGTGATCGTCCTCCTTTCACAATAACCCTAGATACATATTTATAGTCCGTAGAATTTCTAACTTGGGAATAAACCCAACCGTGTACGAGCCAAACTCTATCTCTTAATTCTAACCGACACGTAACCTACTATAATTTACAGATACACGGGCAATCTTGCCCAAACTTCTTGTACGAGGCCGGTTCGGGAATATTTTCCGTGCATATCCTCTAAGCCCATTTAATCTCGGCCCATCTCCAGACTTGGTTAAATTCTGGTGATAACACATGCCCCCTGGTTTTGGCAATGATAATTTCAAAACCACTTCGTTTTTTCCTTCGTAGGGTCACGTCGTGGCAGAGCAGAACCGTCGCAGTATCCTTCATCATGACGCCTTGCCTTCTCAACTTCTCTGCACGATTTGACAGTTCTTTGGCATCACTTCCTCGGAAACTGCTGTAACATTAAATCTCCACTACACCCCTTTTATTTAACCGCGCCGAGCAGTTCGCCTTTTCATCCTCTTGCTCCGTACTAGCCATCGGCAAAAAAAACCCTTCCTCTGTAGCCATGTCTTCTTCCTCCTCCTCCTCCTCTGCCTCATCCGGCCTTTCCTTCAGCTCCTCCTCCTCCAGCGAGCTAGAGCAGGAGGTCAATCTGATGGACATCTACGAGGCTCTCGCCCCCGAGTACTGGGACGCGAGGGATTGGGATTCTTCCATCGAGTCAGAGGACGACGAGCCCCTCACCGACGGAGAAGAAGACCTCCAGTTCCTCGTCGACGGAGAGCTGGAGGCAGCAAGCGACGACGACCTCTTCTCATGGGAGGCGGACCTCTCCTCCGACGAAGAGGAAGAAGAAGCGGAGGAGGTCTCCTCCTCCTCCTCCTCCGAGGAGTACCCACCGGCCAAGCGCTTTCGCGCTGGGTCGGATGACGATGAAGATGATGACGACGAGGAGGATGAATCCCAAGCCGGCGGCTTCATCAGCAGTGACAAGGACGCCGCCGGCAGCAGTGCTGACAGCGGCGAGGACGGCGACGACGAGGGCAGCGACGGCCCTTAGATTAGGGAGTAGTGCAGGGCCAGTAGTGGTAGTGCATTAGGCATCGGATGGTCCTTTTGAGAGCCATCGTCTCTTCCTTGTAAGATCTTTCTGTTAATCAATGAAGAATGTCCCTCCAATTTGGTTTTCCAATCGACCAATTCTAATCATTCCGATTGCCAAAGTAGGTCAACGCACCAAGAACCGATAGCAGCGTATCGGTCTTCCACCATAGACGCCCATACGGCCCAAATCAGATGCCTAAATAGACAGATTCAAGTAAACATTCCTCATTCATACTGTAACTCGATACCTGCTCATAATATTTGTAGCTCTAGAGTCGATGGCTGCGCATCGGCTGTTTTACTCTTAAGTCGATGACCGTGCATCGGCTCTTGCTTTGCACATACATTTCTTTTTATCGGCCGATTTCATACATCGGCCCCCATATTCCACTGCTCCAGTTGATGAAATTTTTTTTTACTGGCCGATTTAAAATCGGCCCCCCGTATTTCACTGCCCATCATCCCACATACTTGGAAAATACTTCTTGAGATGCTGGCCATTGACGGCCACTGGGAACTTCACACCATCCAACTGCTCGAGCATGTATGCATTGCCCTTTAGGACTTGGTCAACCCTGTACGGCCCGTGCCAATTTGGAGACCATTTACCATATGCCTTGTCCTTAGTCCCTAACGGCAATACAGCTTCCCACACCAGATCACCAACATGGAACTCCTTTGGCTTCACCTTCTTATTATATGCACGAGCCACCATGGCCTTGTTCTCCTTAATTTTCTCAAGTGACCAAAGTCTAAGTTCCGTGAGATCCTCAATGCTATCACTCACCAGGCTGCATACTCTTCAGTCGTCAAGTCATTCTGAAACGTGACACGTCTCGACCCAGCCGTGATCTCCCAAGGTAACACGGCTTCTTGTCCATAGACCAGATGATACGGCGAGGTCTTTACCGCCCCATGACATGACATGCGATAAGCCCATAAAGCCTCCGACAAAACCTCGTGCCAACGCCTATGGTACTCGTCGATTTTTCTCTTAATCAGCTTGATAAGGCTTTTGTTGGACGCTTCAGCTTGCCCATTTGCCTGAGCATAGTATGGAGACGATCGGATCAGCTTAATTCCCATGTCGTCGCAGAACTCTCTGAACTCTTTAGAAACGAAAACCGAACCTCCATCGGTCGTGATGGTCTGGGGAATCCCAAATCTGTGAATGACATGCTCTTTCACGAAACTGATAACGGCCTTCGACGCCACAGACTTCATAGGGACGGCCTCCACCCATTTAGTGAAATAGTCTGTAATGGCCAAGATCCACTCGTGGCCTTTGCTCGATGCAGGATGGATTTTGCCGATCATGACCATGCCCCATCCTCGAAATGGCCAATGCTTGATGATGGGGTTCGTCATTGCTGATGCGGGTACCATCTGAATGCTCCCAAACTTCTGACATGCTTGACACCCTTTATAGTAATTGAAACAGTCCTCAAGCATGGTGGGCCAATAAAACCCTGATCGCCTGATCAACCACTTCATCTTATGAGCCGATTGATGAGTTTCACAGGCGCCTTCATGTACCTCGTGTAAGAGCCGATTTGCCTCGGCTGTTCCCAAACATCTGAGAAGTAACCCTTCCAAGGTCCTATAGAACATGTCATCTCCAATAAGGACATACTTCATGGCCTTGTATCTTATCCGTTTAGGTGCCCCCCGAGCCGGATCTTTCAAGTAATTGAAGATATCGGCTCTCCAATCATCTGGCTCCATGAAATGTATCTGGACATCGGCTCCTTCCACTGTCTCCTTATAGCCTGACGCCATCTGTGCGAGATCGTTCGCCTCCGTATTCTGCGACCTCGGGACCTAGTTGAAGTTTATGTACCTGAACTGTGTCATCAGCTCGCGGAAATGCATCCATAACGGGAAGAGCGACTCGCTCTCACACTTGTACTCGTCCGTGAGCTGGGAGATCACCAACTTTGAGTCTCCAAATAGTTCTACTGCTTCTTCCCCGGCTTCAATTAGCAAGTCCATCCCCTTACGCACTGCTTCATACTCAGCAACATTATTGGTGCAAGGGGTAGATAGCCTGATGGAGAAGGTGTAGGTTGCCCCCCGGGGCGACACGAGTAGGATGCCGATGCCGCAACCATCATCGCAAACTGATCCATCGAAGAACATGGCCCATTGACGTATAGACAGTGCTGCTATATTAGTGTTGATTCGCTCAGCGATCAGATCGGCCAGGGCCTGTCCTTTGACTGCTTTCGCAGGTTGATACAGGAGATCCAATTCCGATAACGCGAACATCCATTTACCGAGTCGGCCTTTCAAAACAGGAGCCGACAGCATGTGCTTGATGACGTCTGATTTGCAAATCATGACGATTTTCCCGTCGAAAGATGTGACGAAGCTTGGTGCAGGTAAAAAATAGGCAGAGGCACAACTTCTCGATCTCCGGGTACCTCGTCTCTGCATCCAACATCCTTGTGCTGAGGTAGAAAACAACTCTTTCCATGCCATCATAGATTTGCACCACCACTGAGGCGATAGAAGTATCG
>NC_061514.1:14787769-14814635 GCF_022539505.1 Lolium rigidum | reverse complement strand
ATAACAGGTGGTCCACCTACACCTCCTTCACGTCAGCCGACGCCGCCCCCCAATCCACAACCTCCGGAGGGTAAGCAGCCGCCGCCCCCCAGTCCTCCTCCGGCGGGTACGCCGCCCCCCAATCCACCTCCGGCGAAGAAACAGAAGCAGGCGTACAGCAAGGCAACCCCCTCCTGGACTATTAACCTGGACCCTTATGTACCTAAGACCACAAAGGTACCAGAGCCATCACTGAAGCCTCTCCTCCCAAGGCCTTGGGAACTTAGTGAAGAGCAAACCAACTTGGCCGCGGCTGGTCAGTGTGAGAACTGGAAGGCGGATATGAAGGCGAAAAAAGAGCCTGAGCCCAAGCCGATGTACTCGAGAAGGAAAAGAAGTGGGCTAAGTCATTTTTGACGACACCGTCCCAAGCTGAGAAGAATATGCCTGACGACTATGGACGTGAACTTCGTAGGCAAGCAGAAATATTGAAGGAGAAGAAAGCCTTGGCGGAGAAGGAGAAGAAAGCCTTGGAGGAGAAGAAAGAAGAAAGTAAGAAAAGCGGGAAACAAGTTGCCCAGCTCGGGGAACAGAATAAACAATCGATCCCCCCGCTCATAGTGAAAGCCGCCGTTCCGGATGCTATGATATTGTCCTTCAGAGCCGATATGGATAAGGACTTTGAACTAATGGGCCCCGCTACCATAGCAGCTGCGGCAGAACAGGGAATGATTGTAACGGGTGCCAAAGAAAAAGCGGTCGAGTTCGGTATGACTCTTCGTGCAGTGTTAGACCTTGAGGATGCGCCAATGAGTGAGGTAGCCTTTACATATGTGCCGAATGGGCGTCTCGTCGAGCCTGCGCAGGAACAGAGTCTAGCAGCACAAATGGGAAATCTGCTACATTGGTAAGGGTTTCATAAAAAATAAGGCCGACAAAGAATATATTTATGCGGAAGTTAGACATGAGCATCACTTCAAACATTACTATGTAACAGTTCATATGAGTGAATTGTTCTAGCTGTTCAATCTGCGCGAGCTCGACAAATCTATCATCGGTTGCTATGTTCTGTAAGTGATTTATTTCTACCTCATCTCGTTCATTGCCTGCACTATATATATTCTCCTAACTATATTGTTGTGTACGCTATTATGCAGAATGAAGATTGGGGAATGCAGAAAAAGGAACATCCATGATGTTGGGTTCATTGACCCACATATAGTTAATGGATATGTGTTAGAAAGATTCCCCGCGACGTGGAGAAAGACCTGTGGGATTTTCTTACAAAGCAGCAACTCAAAATTCAAATTCTATTTCCTTACCATTTTGGGTGAGTGTTTCTGTCTTGAGCACATTCTCTTTTGTTTACCATTTTGGCGGTTCCCTCGGAGGTCACCGGCTTCGGGCCGCTGGCGCTCTTGGAGAGCGAAAGCGCAGGACTGAAGGAAAACAAAAAGAGCTGGGATAAGGAAAAGCAACCGGAAGGAAAAGTCCGGCAAAGCAAGTAAAAAGAGAAACAAGAACTTACCCGGAAGAGACCGGCATGGTCTTCCCCTTGTAGCGCCTTGTGCCTACTTGCCTTCACCCAAGGACTTCCGTCCGGGAGCGTTTGGAGGGAGGGGCTTGGCTTGAACCGGCATCAGGTGCAGGCGCCTTGTTCTTTTTTGCTCTGGGGCATGAGCTTCTCCAGGAACTCATGGCCAACCTCGGCCTGCAGAGGAGGCACGTGCTCGTGGACCTGTGGTTCGGGGCCAGCTGAGGGAGTGTCTACAAAAGGAGATAGGCAACAAAATATGAGAGACCGGAAGAGGAAACTACCTCAAGCATGGTGAGCTCATCGTCGGAACCGGAAGCCGCAGAAGAAGAGTTACCAGGGCGTTGAGTGGGGATGCGACCCATCTTGAGATCGTACCAAGGGACGAAGGGATCTGGATCAACCTTGTCCAAAGGGCGCTTCCGGCAAGGGCCTCGCCGATCTGACTCGATGCGAGGGAAGCGATCCTTGGCCTAAAAGCATAAAGAAAAAACAGTCAGCCACAACATAAAAGTTACCGGTAGAACAGCCCGGGTGGCGTAATCTCTTACTTCCTTGGTTGGAGGGTTGAGGGAGCTAAGAGGAAGAAAGCCCCACTCCCAGTCATCCGGCATGTCCGTTTGGCATATTTGATTAGCTTTGAGGACCACATCCGCTTTACTTAATGGAAGGCCGGTGATCTTGGTGGGATCGCCAGGACTGTACATCTCGCTTATCTTATGCGCCCGGCGCTTGAGGGGAAGCACCCGGCGGCAGATGAAGGTACGGATGATATCATCGGAGCAGATGTTGGTCTCCTTCATCAGCTTCTCCATGAAACCTACCACCCGGTTCGTTTCTATGTGATCCGTACCGGGGTTGTAGCCCCAGTTGACCTTGGTGTGTGGCGCAGGATTGAAGGCAGGCAGATTAATGAGGTCGGCGGCGCCCTCGTTCTTCACATAGAAGAACGTTGTCTGCCACAACCGGCAAGACTCGAGGCCGTTGAACTTGAAAAAGGGGCTCCCTTGGCGGGAGCCGATGATACAAGACCCGCATTGTACGGGGGGTTTGGTCTTGGGAATATCCTTGCCCTGGACCGAATTGATCCGGAGAGAGAAGAAGCGGGCGAAGGTCTCGCGAGCGGGACGAATGCCAATGTAGCCTTCCATGAAGGCGACAAAACAAGAAAGATAAAAAACGGCGTTGCCGGGAAGGTGGTGAGGCTGGAGTCGATAGAAGTCAAGAAACTGGCGGAGTCAGAGGCAGGAAGGCCGAAGCCACGCTCAAAGTGAGCAAGAAAGACGACGACCTCACCGGGTTCGAGCACCGGTTCGATCTTGTCGCCAGGAAGCCGGCAGGAGACCCCCTCCGGTATCCTCCTAGACCGGTAGAGCCAGTCAATATCATGTTGTGTTACGTCGGAACCTCTCCAGGCTCCGCGTGTGATACCGGAAAGATCTTTTCCGGGGGCCCGGCTGGAGGTCCCGACCTCCTGGTCTTTGCCGGATTCAATTTCCATCCGGGCGAGATCTTCGGTTAGCCCGTCCGAAGTACTACTTCCTTGGCTACTGGAGGAGGAGGCGGAGAGAGATTCTTTTCTAGACATGTGGATCTGGATGACGCTGGTATCTACCGCAAAAACAGTTTTCCCAAAAACTACCCTCGCGCGAGGATCTACGAGTAAGAAGAAAAGCAAAAGAAAAGAGGAAGTAAATATACTACCGACCCAAGATCTGGAAAACAAGAAAAGGAAAGGAAACAAGCATTGGGACTCACCTGGGGCAGCGGAGGCGCTTAGGAAGAGCTTCGCCGAAGAAATGGTGAGCCCCTGGCCGTCGACGAAGGCCGGCAACGGAGAAGGGTGAGGTCCGCCGGAGGAAGCCCGAATCAGCAGCGAGGAAGGAACGCTGCAGGAACTCCGCGTGACGAAGAGCTTCGGCACAGCGAGAGCAGCGTCGCAACGTCGACAGGGGCAGCGCCCTTGCGGCGACCGGCGGCGATGAGGAAGCAAGGGGGTGAAGGGCTCGAAGTGCTCTGGAAATGGGGGCAAATGCGAAGAAGAAGATGAAGTGGAACTGCTCCGCTCTTATATAGAGAGAAGACGAAGTGGGCCGAAAACCGTCGGGCCGCGGCGGTTCGCCTCGTGGGCCGCCACGTGGCACGCAGATACACGTGCGGAAAATAACATGCCACAGGAAGGCCACACGGATCCAAAATGGCCGCGAGGATCCGGTGTGGCGCCATAAATGCGGGCGCAGAAGCCGAAGGGAAGTGACCTCTGACACTGGCGCGTCAGACACAGTGCACATGTCACTGATAGGCACTGTACCACGAGAAATTCTCGACTTCGCCGAGGAGAGAGTTAATGTCTAAAGAAGCCGGGGAACAAGATACCGGAGGCACTTTAAAAAGAAGGAAAGAAGTGAGTCCGGCGAAGATGCCGGAGATCTAAGTTCAGCGCCGGAAAGATTAAACCGGTACCTTAAGGTATAAGAACCTGGCATGGTCCGTCGGATAGGATCCACCGGACTATACCAGCTTCGGGGACTAATGTTGGGGGGATGACCCCCGGTATGCCAAAGGCATGCCAAAACCGGATGGTTTAGACCATCAAGATACCGGTTTAATGTTTATACCAGAGCACGAAGTTAAGGATTTTGGCTAAGTGAAGCTAAGCCGGTATCCCCAGAAGGGGTATACCGGAACCGGATAGAAAAGACACCGGGCTACCGGTAAGGAGTACACTTTAGCACGTCGACAGGACTGGTCAAAGATTCTCTCCAGAGCTAGAGGACAAAGACGAGCTAAGCAAAGTAGCTTTAAACGAAGGCCTGACGATAAAGAGGAGGATGACGATGAAAGAAGCCGGAGGACGTCAGCCTCCCTGATTAAAGAAGACCCCGGCGTCATCTATGATTAAAGTGACTTTGTAAAGTAGTTTGTCTAGTCAAAGATGCCATTAGGGTTTCTTCCCCTGTAAGCCACCCTCTCCCCTATATAAGGAGAGGGGGCAGCCCTCTAGGGGCATACACGCATAAGTGAGCCCTTGTACTCAGAAACTTGTAACCTGTGGAAATCAATAAAGAAGATGATCTAGAGCGAGTTCTTCCTTATGCCTTTCTTCTTCTACCTCTAGCCTTGGCTAAGTTCTTGAGGAAAGCATCCGGAAGTTCATCCCATCTAATCACAAACCCTCCCCCGAATCCTCTAGCGTCCATTCGGCCCCAACTTAAGCCATCCTATGGCATCTGTCTGTTCACCACGACGACAATAAGGGTCCGGGTTAATAGTCCAGGACTGCTTCTGCTTCTTCGCCGGAGGTGGATTGGGGGGCGGCGTCTGCTTACCCGCCCGGGGCGGACTGGGGGGCGGCGGCTGCTTACCCGCCGGAGGTGAATTGGGGGGCGGCGTCGGCTCACGTGAAGGAGGTGTAGGTGAAGCACCACCACCACCACCACCGCCACCGCCACCACCACCGTAGGGGGGTGGACTTGTTGGCCTTGGCGCCTCACCGGGAAACTTGATAAACTTCTTTTGCCATAGAATGAACTGGCGCTTGACATCTCCAAGTCTTCTCTCCCCTTCAGGTGTAGCAATGTCAATCTCCAGGTCCTCAAACCCTTGTACTATGTCCTCCACCGTGACACGAACATAGCCATCTTGAATGGGCTTGTTGTGGTGGAGTGCTCCAGGTTCACATGGTAAAGCACTGCCGATGGCTACCTTTCATGGACATGTTCCCCATTGGATAATACAGATGACATTCTTTCATTTCCTTTACATCGTCCACGGGGTAGCGAGGAGGCTCCGGTGCAGTAATTTCGATCTCCAGAGGCTCCGGTGCAGTAATTTCGATCGTCGGTGCATGTGCCCCAGCCGGTGGGGGCTCCGTGGAAGCCACGCTGCTTCTCCGCTGCTGGCTTCCGACATCCGGTGGATGATCTTCAGCAATGCTACATCTTCTGTTCTTTTAAATGGTGTTCCAGGGAAAAAGTTCTCTCTTGTAGAAGAGGGGTTAGACAAGGTGATCCTCTCTCACCTCTCCTGTTTGTTATGGCAGCTGACTTTCTCCAATCTATTCTCAACAAAGCATTGAGACAGAATGTAATATCACTTCCAATCAATTGCCCAAGCTGTCCTGATTTTCCAATAATTCAATATGCTGATGATACACTGGTTATTATGAAAGCAGATGCCACTCAACTTATTTGCCTCAAAGCTCTTCTAACAACATTTGCACTCTCAAGCGGTCACGAAAGTGAATTACCACAAATCCAGTATGGTTCCCATTAACATGAATGAAGAAAGATTACAGCACTTCACATCGACCTTCAATTGTCAAAAAGGAAGTTTCCCCTTTACATATCTTGGACTTCCTCTTGGGATCACCAAACCATCTCTGGAATATTTCATTCCAATGGTTCAGAGAGTTCAAAAAAGGCTAGGTGGGATTGCAGATTTTCTCAACTATGGTGGCAAACTGCAAATGGTGAATTCAGTTCTGGCATCTCTTCCTATCTTTTACATGTCATGCTTTGATGTACCAGTTTCTATAAAGGATCAAGTGATAAAATACATGAAGCATTGTCTTTGGAGGAAAAGAAATACAGAAGTTCAAGCCAAAGGTTACTGCTATGATATCTTGGAATAAGGTTTGCGAGACCTAAAAAGCAAGGGGGCCTAGGTGTTCTGAACTTGGATATTCAAAACAAGGCCTTGCTACTAAAAAATCTCCACAAATTTTACAATAACTTGGAAATTCCTTGGGTGCAATTGATTAGAACATCCTATTATGGAAATGGCAGATTACGGTACAACCTTGGAAGGATCTTTCTGGTGGAAGGCACACCTAAAGCTAATTGACCTTTACAAGCAGATGGCAAGGTGCAACTTAGGAAATGGCAACACGGTCTTCTTTTGGACCGATTTATGGAATGACAATTGTCTACATCAGCAATTCCCACATCTCATTACCTTTGTTAAAAGAACTGATCTTTCGGTGGCAGAAACTATTAATACTGAATTCTTACAGGACCTATTTCATCCGCACTCTCTCGTACAAGCTTATAATGAATTCGAAATCCTTGAAGAAATTTGTGTAAAGCAGAACAAAGAATCCAGATGGGTGATCAAGATACCTGGACATATATTTGGGGCAATAATTCTTTTTCTTCAAAGAAGGCTTATAATGTTTTGATTGGAGTTCAACCAGTTCCAGACCTTTTTCCCTCACTTTGGGATACTTCCTGTCAAGCTAAACACAAATTCTTCTTCTGGTTACTCCTGCATGATAGACTAAATACAAGAAATTTACTCAAGAGGAAAAACTTTGAGATTCCTACATACAACTGTGCCACTCTAAATTGTGATCAAGAAGAAACTCTGGTCCATTTATTCTGGTCTTGCTCTTTTGCACAAGAATGTTGGGACTTCATCTGTCCACAAAGAACAAGAAATCTTTCAGTACATGAAGCTTTTTATGACATCAGAGACAAACTAAATCTTCCTTTCTCTATGGATATCATCATTTTAGCAGCCTGGGGTATATGGAATATCAGGAATAACAAGATTTTCAAGAATCAAAGACCTACTTTTCAATCCTGGAAATTCTTATTTCATCAAGAGCTACACATGCTACAATATAGAATGAGGAAAAAAAATGTTCAATCCTTCAAAGAGTGGTTGCAATCTCAAGTAGCTTAGTTTAGCTTTGTTCTTCTTAGTTTTTTAGTTTTGATAGCCGAGGCTATCTTCTGTTGTATAAACTTTATACCTTTTTATATATATAAAAATTGCAGTGGGGTCTTACCTCACTGTTTATTCATTTTTTTTATCTTCATGCGTCCGAGCTGCCTCTCTTTCTTGTACTAGACCATCCAGGGTTTTCTTCATCTCATTGAATTCAGATGCCAACTGCGCCACAACATCTTTTTCCCGATCCGCCTTTCTCTTACGGCCACGCATGCTGTAGGGGTCATTTTCCTGGGAAAACCCTTCTTCCCACGAAACGCCGGCGCCTTTGCCTCGTACACGTCCTCCGTGTTCGGGATTCCCGAGGGCTTTTGTCGGTCTGGTCATTCTCTCGTTGAACTTGATCTTCCCCGCTTGAGCATCCCTCATTGCGTCAATAAGGGCTTGGGTGGGTTTAAACTTTGTGTCTCGGTGAACACACTCCCCTGTCACCGGGTCTAGCGTTCCCCCATGCCCGTACCACCAGCTTTTGGCCCTAGGGTCCCATCCCTCGGTACCTAGAGGGATTCCTCGCGTCGTCACGTCATCCTCCATCTTCTGCCACTTAGGCTCCGAAAGGCGGTATCCTCCTGGCCCCATCATATGATTGTACTGCTTCTTAGCCGCATTTTCCTTATTCTTATCCGATATGGCCTTGAAATCCTCTGATTTATTTTGCCTCACAAATTCGGGCCAATCATCTTTCAGCTTCTCATACTGTCCGGTGAAATCCGGAGTCTTCCCCTTCTCGACATATTGAGCCGCTAAATTTTTCTTGTATGTGCGGAATGCTGTGGCCATCTTTTGAAGAGCGAACTCTTTGACCAGCCTCCTCCTCTTACGTCCCTCCGGATCGTCGTTACCGAATTCATCTATTTTGCGGTATTCCGGAGGTAGAACGAAATGCTCCATAAGCGTTCTCCAGCATTCCTTTTTCTTTCTCTTGCTGACGAAACTGGAACCAACACGTGCCTTCACTGGCTCATGCCATTCCTGGACGGTGATGGGGATGCTGTCTCTAACAACGACTCCGCACTGGTTGATGAACTTGGTGTACGCCTCTTCGGGCTCCAGCGGCTTGCCTTTTGGACTGATAACATGAATGGTATATATTACTCCTTGTTTCAGCGTCTTGGTTTTGCCACGCTTTGTCTTCACCGATTTTTTCGACGATCCGCTGGCCGAGGGCTAAAATAAGAAAGAGAGTCGAGTTAATACACATATTTATTGAAATCGGTAAATTTGTATCACCAGCTGAGGCTCAATGTATATATATACCTCGCCGGAGGTGGTGATTGCTAATTGCTAATCAACATCGCCGGAGGTGTTTGTCGACGGTTGACCTCCATCAACAGTGCCCGTTCCTTCGTCATCACCTCGCTGACGACCTTCATCATCACCGCCAAGGTTCAGATAAGAAGAGATATCGGCCTCTTCTTCATCTTCTTGGGGCGGCGGCACATAAAGAATGTCGCCGTTTATCATGCCAAAAAGATGTGCCTCGGCTTCCAGATTATAGTTATCCCTAATCGGGTCGGCTCTATCGTCCGCCATATGTGTCACTCCTGAAAACATGTAGTAAAAACTAATTAATCCTAGCGGTGGCGAAAGGGGGGCGGTGGCGGTGGTAAAAGGGTGGTGGCGGTGGCGGTGGCGAAAGGGGGGTGGCGGTTGCGAAAGGGCGGTGGCCCTCACCACACCCCCTCCATATACGCGCGGGGGCGGTGTGTGCATGCATCTCTCTCTCTCTCTCTATCTCTCAAAAAAAAACCCGCGCGTATACGGAGGGGGCGGGGGCGGCGCCTCGCTGCCCCCGCCCCCTCCTTATACGCGCGGGGTACCGGTTCCGTTTGACGTCGTAACTAATTCATATGTTAAGTAAAATTTGCTGACATTTTGATAATAAGTAAAATAACTAATTCATATGTTAAGTTATTTTTTTATTAAGTTAATTATTTATTTGTTAAGTTAAAAAAAACAAAAAAAAAGAGAGAGAGGCAGGGGCGCCGTGTACTGTGGCGCTCCCCGCGCCGTCTCTCTCTCTCTCTCCCGCACGGCGCGCGCGGTACGGTGGGCGGCGACGGATGAGGCGGTCGGCGGGCACGCGCGCGGTGGACGTGTACTGGCGCGCGCGTGTGCATGGCGGCGGCGGCGCGGTCTTCGGTACCGGTGCACGTACTCAGTCGCGGCGGCGGCGGTCGTCGATCTTCGGTGCAGCGGCGTGAGGCGCGGCGGCGGCGGTCTTTGGCGTGAGCGGCGACGGTCGGCAGAGCGTCGAGGGCGGCGACGGTCGGCGTGAGCGGCGACGGTCGGCGGCGGGCGAGGGCGGCGACGTGCAGAGGGCCGGCGGGCAGCCTGACGGCGTCGGCGATGGAGCAGGGCGAGCAGGGGCGCGAGCGGAGAAGACGATAATGAACCGCCGCCCGCGGCGCACGGTATTTACACCGTTGGGGCTTTAGTCGCGGTTGGGCCACCAACCGCGACTAAAGGCCCTTTAGTCGCGGTTGGTGGCCCCAACCGCGACTAAAGCCTTTTTTTCGCCCCATTTGCGGTTCCCGCGGAAAATGACCTTTAGTCGCGGTTGGCCAGGCCAACCGCGACTAAAGGCCTTTTTCAAAATTATTTCATTTTCTAAATGTGAAAAATAAAACTAATTCATTTCTAAATGTGAAAAATACAAGGGATTTCTATTTTCGTGCCCTCAGGTCCTTAGTTGTACTCAGTTTTCCCCAGCTCCCTAGTTTTTCCTCAGTTTTCCCCAAGCCCTTGTCTGAACCGCAGAAGGAGCTCGGACGGAAGGAATCCGTTAAGTTGACCGTTCCGTGCTGACGAGTGGGGTCGTGTCGTTTGTGGGGTCGCGTCGTGTGGGACCGCGTCGTGTGGGGGCTGGTAGGAAGGGACCGTGTGGGACAGGACGAGGCCGTGTTTGTGTGGCCGTAGCGTGTGGGGCCGTAGCGTGTGGAGCCGTGTGGGTCCGGGACGGGGGCACGAGTGGTTTCTGTCTCTTTCGCCCAGATTAGCAGTTTTCAATGTACCTTTTTCCTCTCTATCGCTCGATCTCATTCATATTTGATAGCCCAAATTGGTAGCAAATCTAGAGCAGCTTCTCCTTCGTTTTTTAACGCCATTCATTTCTTTATGCCTTCGTTTTTACCCAATCAGGTAGGAAATCTAGGGCACAAATCCGGAGAAAAAATATAGGATAAGCTGCATACGAAGCAACCAACATAGCATAGATATATTCAGGACAGATCCAAAAGTAGTACCGATAGATCCAACATAAGCTACATTTTACATGAAATTAAGCTGCTCTACGGATAGAGCAGTCACATAAGAGAGTGCAGTAGGCACGTTCAACGCCTCCAGGTAGCGCGTGTGACTCGCTTGGAGGTTGCGCGGGTGAATCCCAAGTGCTTTGTGTTTGGCCATGTACGCATGCACGTTCACGGTCCTTCCAACTCTAGCGCCACATCTGCCAATGGATTCAGCATGGTTCACCAGGGAGTTGAAGTCGGTGGCGCGGAGCTTCCTGTTGCAGAAGGGGCACTTGTAAATGCCTCGAGCAAAAGGGCCATCGTAATGGCCGGACTGCAGCCTCCTGAGGACGTGACGAGTCTTGGTGTGGAAGGACTCGTCGTCGTTGTCGACGTCGCCGTTTCTGCACCTGTCACGTAGCACCAAAGATCGTGCAAAAAACACGGAGTCAATTGCAACGATGATGGAACAGAGAGTGAACAAAAAATCATGCATGATAATATGGGCTCGAAAAAAGAGGTAGCCTCGGTTACATTGGACACACTTATATCCAGGATTTGAGTCGGCAAACCAAAGATCATGCACAACAAATTTGTACACACCAATTGTTCTACGACTAAACCCTGAATCAATTTATGCCCAAATATTCATCATCATCGGCACAAATCTTAAACAAAAGCAAATCACAAACACTAATAACGCAAGATCTAACACAAAAGGATCGAACTAGGAACGGACGAACGAGTAATAACGCAAGATCTAACAAAAAAGGATTGAACTAGGAACAGACAAACCGTAATAACGGTAGATCTAACACAAAATGATTGAAATGAGATAAGAACAAGGGAACAAAGGGTTACCTCTGGCTCGTTGTCGACGATGGTGGTGTCGTAGGGGCTCTCCGGCGCGTCGTACTTGCACTTGGTTCGTACGGGTCCCAATCGACGGGGTCCGGACGGTGGCGGCGGCTGATGCGCCGACGGCTATGTTGGAAGCAGCGACGGGGGCCTGGACGGCGGCGGCGGCCGATGCGTCGGTGGCTACGTTGGAAGCAACGACAGGGGCCTGGACGGGGGTGGCGGCCGATGCGCCGACGGCTACGTTGGAAGCAGCGACGGGGGCCTGAACGGGGGCGGCGGCCGATGCGCCGACAATGGGCATCTCATTCTTCTCCATCGCCGGCGGTTTTCTTCGGGGTTTTTTCTTCGGTTGTGGAGAAGATGATGGGACGAGAGAGGCGGTTGCGGTGAGCCGGTGAGAACGTGCATCGAGGGAGAGAAAGAGGGGCTCTATAAAGACGAAGGTGGCGTGTACCGCAACACGCGTCCGCTATGCACGGCAACACGCGTCCGCTATGCACGGCTGCAGCGTGCCCGCTGCACCGACTGACGGTTATAACCTCGGGCCTTATACAGAAATTTTATCCGTACTCAGTTTTCCCCTCGAGGACTTAGACCGGCAAGTGCAATATACTCGGTTTTACCCTCAAGTAGCTGGTCAACGAGAGAGTCAACAAATGAGATTAACATAGCTAATTGAGTCATTTCATGCGCAAAAAAACCCAAAAAAATAAAAACATAGCGGCAACTACTCATGGAGTCTTCCTACGCAACCCGCCACCTAGAAAACCTTAACAAACATATATAAATCAAGTTTTACCACAAATTGCCACTTCTCAGAATCACTAG
The DNA here is from genome assembly GCF_022539505.1 of Lolium rigidum. Classification (NCBI taxonomy): domain Eukaryota; kingdom Viridiplantae; phylum Streptophyta; class Magnoliopsida; order Poales; family Poaceae; genus Lolium; species Lolium rigidum. The sequence goes on along the minus strand of NC_061514.1, from coordinate 14,802,467 downwards.
TGTAGCTATGAAGATGCATGGTTTTCCACCCAAACCCCTTTGCAAAACATCTTTCCCAAAACATAGTTTGTCTAAATGATGCCATAATTGTCACACTCATGTATATTTGAATTGCAAATAATTTGATGTAGCCCAATATGAATTATATTGTACAAAACACACATTTTTCATTTTGTAATTCTTTTGTTTGAATCCCTTAGTCTATTTACTATTTATGTGCCCTTGGATTCTTAGTACTACTCAGTTTTGCCCTCAAGTACTGTCACAAATGCTCTGAGAAGCCCAAACTTATCCTGATTGGTTGAGCCGTTGTCACACGGATCGACTCCACGAACCGTTGATCCACTGATCTAACGGGCAGTATACCCCTATCCGTCTCTTCGTGGCAACCTCTCTCTCTCTCTCTCTCTCTCTCTCTCTCTCTTCGTGGCCACCCATCTCTCTCTCTCTCTCTCTCTGTCGGTGGAGAATGCAATGACGAGTTTGCCACTTAATATATAGTATTGGTATAAACATGAGGCATACATATTTGCGGATTTCGGTGATTGCATTATTTGTCAGCCCTCTAACAATTATCAACTATCTTGAGCTGTCCCTTTCTTTTAGGGAATATAGTTTGGGATATAGTATTGGTATTTTGAAACGGCCTAAAAGTGGTATAATTTTGTTATAAACATGAGGCATACATTTTTGCGGATTTCGGCGATTGCATTATTTGTCACCCCTCTAACAATTATCAACTATCTTTAGCTATCCTTTTCTTTTAGGGAATATAGTTTGGGATATGGTATTGGTATTTTGGAAAGGGCTAAAAGTGGTATAATTTTGGTATAAACATGAGGCATACATTTTTGCGGATTTCGGCCATTGCATTATTTGTCACCCCTCTAACAATTATCAACTATCTTTAGCTGTCCTTTTCTTTTAGGGAATATAGTTTGGGATATGGTATTGGTATTTTGGAAAGGCCTAAAAGTGGTATAATTTTGGTATAAACATGAGGCATACATATTTGCGGATTTCGGGATTGCATTATTTGTCACCCCTCTAACAATTATCAACTATCTTGAGGCTGTCCTTTTCTTTTAGGGAATATAGTTTGGGATATAGTATTGGTATTTTGAAACGGCCTAAAAGTGCTATAATTTTGTTATAAACATGAGGCATACATTTTTGCGAATTTCGGCGATTGCATTATTTGTCACCCCTCTAACAATTATCAACTATCTTTAGCTGTCCTTTTCTTTTAGGGAATATAGTTTGGTAATTTCGGTGAATGCACACACTAACTTTGAAAACAACTACAAGTACATGTAACCGAATAATGGATTTGTAACTAGGTATCCCTTGTAACAACTTCTAGCGCACTGGTGAGCAATGATAAGAATCAGCTATCGAGATTAGCTTGCTTCTTCAACTCGATCAGCTGCCTTAGCCGCTTGTTCATTTTCTTCAGTTCTCCCTTCACTTCCACCAGTTCCGCATTGGGAGCATTAGGCATAATCGGAAGGTCCCTAATCGGAACGGCTCCTCTCTCCGCCGCATTCTCTACAGCAAGTCCCCCCCTCCCAAATTGCGCCCCCAATAGCGCCAATTGATTCCTGCAAGCTGAAGCCTACGAACGTACACATCGATCCACTCGAAATGCCTGCATTTCTTCAAGATCTGAAAACAACAACGTGAACCCTAAATCCCAAATTCGAGGGAATAACAAGAAAATCGAGAGAAAACGAGAGAAATTGGAGCGAGATCTAACCTTATCCCCCTCTCTATATGGCAAGCTCTCGCATGCAACGAACTCACGTCCACGGTTGCCGTTCTCGTCCGTCTTACGGATCGACCGCTTCGGAGGCTCTGGCGTGGGCGGTCAGGGCATCTTGTCAAAGGCACGGGTCCATACTGCGGCCATGAAGAACGGGAGGTCGAAGAGAAACTAGACATCACCCGCGTGCGGGAGAAGGGCTGCGCGCTGGCGGAGAAGAAGAACAATGGGGCGCGGAGAAAGAAAGGGGAAGCAATGGCACGGGCACGGGCGCGGGGCTAGCTCGGGCTCCCATTTTGCAACGGTCACCTGGGTAAGTTGTGGGTCCGGCGCGCTCACGTGGACAAGTTGTGGGTCCCACGATGATGCGGATAAGTGGAGACGTGTCCATTGCGGGGCACCAATAGCGGCCCCACTTGCCGGCACCAACCAACGTCAACTAAACGGGATTCCTTCCGTCCGAGCTCTTTCTGCGGGTTATAGACAAGAAGTTGGGGAAAACTGAGGAAAAACTAAGGAGCTGGGGAAAACTGAGTACAACTAAGGACCCGAGGGCACGAAAATAGAAATCCCAAAATACAAATAATATATCAAAAAATTCAGAAAAATAAAACTAATTCATTCAAAATGTTAAAAATACAAATAATATATCAAAAAATTAAGAAAAATAAAACTAATTCAATTCAAAATGTTAAAAATACAAATAATATATCAAAAAATTCAGAAAAATAGAACTAATTCAATTCAAAATGTTAAAAATACAAATAATATATCAAAAAATTCAGAAAAATAGAACTAATTCATTTCAAAATGTTAAAAATACAAATAATATATCAAAAAATTAAGAAAAATAAAACTAATTCAATGCAAAATGTTAAAAATACAAATAATATATCAGAAAATTCAGAAAAATAGAACTAATTCATTTCAAAATCTTAAAAATACAAATAATATATCAAAAAATTCAGAGAAGTTCTTCCCGGCCGCCTCTGTCTTCCCACAAGTTCTTCCCGGCCCGTCTTCCCGCCAGTTCTTTCCCGCCCATGTCTTCCCGCCATTTCTTCATGCCTCTATCTTCCCGCGTATCGATGCTTCTGCTTTGTCTTGTTCCTCCGACAGGGCGTCGTGCGCTACCCACGCGTCCTTATCCTGCCGACAGCTTTAGTCACGGTTGCACCCTCCAGCCGGGACTAAAGCTTACCCAAACGTCCATATCCCACCGACAGTTTTGTTAGATGACGCAAAAACCACATTTAGTCCCGGTTGCACCCACCAGCCGGGACTAAAGGTTAGATGACCAGCTCTGGATTCCTCCTCTTCGTCCCGCCATTTCTTCCCTGTCTTCCCGCCACTTTCGTCCCGCCTCCTGTCTTCCCGCTCCCATTTTCCCGCCATTTCTCACTACATATATGTAGCCTGGCTTGGCCAGCATTATCACATCTCTACAATCTCTCATCACTCTCTCATGGCTTCCACCGCACCCACTCTAACCTACCAGCGAGGTGGAGGAGCTTTGCGCCTCGAACTACCCTTGCCCACCGGGCTACCGCGTCCCCGCCGGGCTGGAGCCTAAGCGCGGAGGCGTGCCGGTCCCTCCCGTCCCTCGGGTACTGCGCACCGGGCGGCCATCACGAACCACTACTACCTCGATCTCACGCCGGAGCAGCGGACGAATCCCCGCGGCATCCCGATAACCGGCATACTTGGGATGCCTTCTTCATCAATCGGCGTGACGGGGCGCTCGCCAGGTATGAGGAGGACGGTCTGCCTCCTGGGAACTTCCACGAGGCCGGCCGTCGGCTATGGTGGTACGGCCGGACTCTACAGAGCGTCATGGACTACATCACGGCCGGCGATATCCCCCGCCTGCGCTACGCTCAGTTCGAGCCACGAGCGCCGCCCGACGACAGCGACGACGACAGCAGCGACGACAACGGCGGCAACTTCGAAGGCGACGACTACCAGTACAACGGCGGCGACTATGAAGACTACGAGTATGCATATTATACGCCTAGGAAGGAGTATGACTAAGTCACTCCAAATTTCATATGTATCATCAGTGGTATTTATGGCATGGCCAATCAATTTCGGCAATGCTAGATCCACCAAATCCCATGCAATTACGGCTCCTCTAGTCCTTTTCCCATTATACGCCTAGGCGGAGTATGACTTAGTCACTCCAAATTTCATGTATCATCAGTGGTATCTCGAATCAATCGAATCATTCGAAAATGGACACCAAACACATCACGGATAATATAATTCACATGATCCATTCAACAAAGTTTGGTACAATAAATTATTACACATCATTTCTTCCCTTGTGTCCCTACTTGCTTACGATTGAGCCGTATCCATGGAGCATCCTCATCATTTAACTTAATGCTTGGGTCGGTGTTCACTTTGAAGGTCGGAATTTCACCAAACATATTATAATCTTCGACATGTCTGTCTTGCCCTCCACTCCCACGATGTTTCTTTTCCACGAAAGAACAATGTGGAGCTTTGGATCATCGCATGATGTACTCGATCGTTTTCTTATCTTTCCGTTTCCTCGGTTTGCTACTCATGTCCTTCACATAGAAAACCTGAGCGACATCTTTCGCTAGGACGAATGGTTCGTCAAGGTAACCAAGATTGTTGAAATCCACCATTGTCATTCCGTATTGCTGGTCCACCTTTACCCCACCTCCTGTTAGCTTGAACCATTTGCACTGGAACAAAGCGACCTTAAAGGAGGGTCCATAGTCAAGTTCCCATATCTCCTCTATGTAACCATAATATGTGACCTTTTGCCCATTCTCGGTTGCTGCATCAAAGCGGACACCACTGTTTTGGTTGGTGCTCTTTTTATCTTGGGCGATCGTGTAAAATGTATTCCCATTTATCTCGTACCCTTGGAAAGTCGTTATAGTCGAAGATGGTGTCTTGGCCAACATGTACAGCTGATCTACAACATGATCGTCATTCATTAAATGATTTCTCAACCAACTGCCGAAAGTCTCCATGTGGGCCTTCGTAATCCGGGATTCGAGGCTTCCCGGGTTGTCCTCGCGTAAAATATTCTTGTGTTTCTCAAAGTACGGAGCCACCAAGTTGGAATTGGTCGGAAGCGTGTGGTGTGCTTCAGTCATAGAATGGCCGTCCATACATATCGTTGATTTCCTGCCGATCGTGCCTTTTCTACTTAGTCTCCCCTCGTGCCGCGATCGAGGAAGACCAATCGGCTTAAGGTCAGGAACAAAGTCAACCCAGAACTCAATTACCTCCTCAATTCCATAGCCCTTGGCAATGCTTCCTTCTGGCCTAGCACGGTTACGAACATATTTCTTTAATACTCCCATGAACCTCTCAAAGGGGAACATATTGTGTAGAAATACCGGACCGAGGATGGAAATCTCTTCGACTAGGTGAACCAGGAGGTGCGTCATAATATTGAAGAAGGATGGTGGGAACACCAACTCGAAACTGACAAGACATTGGACCACATCGTTCTGTAGCCGTGGTAGATCTTCTGGATTGATTACCCTCTGAGAGATTGCATTGAGGAATGCACATAGCTTCACAATGGCTACTCGAACATTTTCCGGTAGGAGCCCCCTCAAAGCAATCGGAAGCAATTGCGTCATAATCACGTGGTAGTCGTGAGACTTCAGGTTTTGGAACTTTTTGTCCGCCATGTTTATTATTCCCTTTATATTCGACGAGACTCCAGCCGGGACCTTCGTACTGCTCAGGCATTCAAAAAAGATGACCTTCTCTTCTTTGGTCGGAGCGTAGCTGGCACGACCTTGAAACCATTCCGGATGCCGGTCATTAGCGTCTTTCAAACGTTGTTGGTCCTGCCGTGCTTCGTTTGTATCATTTGTCTTCCCATACATGCCCAAGAAGCATAGGAGGTTCACACAAATATTCTTCGTAACATGCATCACGTCGATTGCAGAGCGGACATCTAGGACTTTCCAATATTCTAGCTCCCAGAATATAGATTTCTTCTTCCACATGGGTGCGCGTCCGTCAGCTCCCTGCAGAACTGATTGTCCGCCAGGACCCTTTCCAAAGATGACTTTCAAATCCTTGACCAATCAAATACCTCAGCACCAGTACGTTCCGCAGGCTTCGGCCGGTGATCTGCCTTGCCGTTGTAATGCTTGCCTTTCTTTCTTACTGGATGAATTTTCGGAAGAAATCGACGATTCCCAAGGTACACGTTCTTCTTACAATTTGGCAAATATTCACTTTCAGTCTCATGTAAGCAGTGCGTGCATGCATTGTATCCCTTATTTGACAGTCCGGAAAGGTTACTAAGAGCAGGCCAATCGTTGATGGTTACGAAAAGCAATGCTCGTAGGTCAAATTCCTCTTCTTTGTGCTCATCCCACACACGTACACCAGGTCTGCCCCACAACTGTAAAAGTTCATCAACTAATGGCCTTAGGTACACATCGATGTCGTTGCCGGGTTGCTTCGGACCTTGGATGAGCACCGGCATCATAATGAACTTCCGCTTCATGCACAACCAAGGAGGAAGGTTGTAGATGCATAGAGTCACGGGCCGAGTGCTATGGCTGGAGCTCTGCTCGCCAAAAGGATTCATGCCATCCGTACTTAGACCAAATCTTATGTTCCTTGCGTCAGCTGCAAAATCTTTGAACTCTCTTTCGATCTTTCTCCATTGCGTTCCATCTGCGGGGTGTCTCAACTCCCCGTCGACTTACCGTCCTCTTTGTGCCATCGCAACAACTTGGCATGCTCTTTGTTCCTGAACAGACGTTTCAACCGTGGTATTATAGGAGCATACCACATCACCTTGGCGGGAACCCTCTTCCTGGGTTTCTGGCCCTTAACATCGTCACCAGGGTCATCCCCTCTAATCTTATAACGCAATGCAGTGCATACCAGGCATTCATTGAAATTCTCGTATTCACCGCGGTAGAGGATGCAGTCGTTGATGCATGCATGTATCTTCAGAACCTCTAAACCTAGAGGGCAGACAACCCTCTTTGCTTCGTACGTACTGGCGGGCAACTCGTTATTCTTTGGAAACATATTCTTCATCATAATCAGCAAATTTTCAAATCCCGAGTCAGATAGACCTTCCTGTGCCTTCCATTTCAGCAAATCCAGTGTGCAGCCCAGCTTTTTCAGACCATTATCGCATCCGGGGTACAGCGACTTTTTGTGATCCTCTAACATGCGATCCAAATTCTCCCTCTCCTTTTCAGTTTCGCAGCTTCTCCGTGCATCAGCAATGGTCTGACCAAGATCATCAACGGGCTCATCACGTGCCTCTTCTTCACCTTCCCCTTCACCTTCCCCACCTTCAGCATCCTCCATGAAAGTATCACCGAAATGATCAAGATAGTTGTCATCGATGAAATCATCCCCTTCTTCATCTTCTTCCATTATAACCCCTCTTTCTCCATGCTTGGTCCAACAATTATAGCTTGGCATGAAACCCTGCCGAAGCAGGTGCATGTGAACATCTCTTGAGGAAGAGTAACCCTTCCGATTCTTACGAGCAACACATGGACAGATAACAAAACCCCCCTGCTTGTTCGCATTAGCCACTCCGAGGAAATCTTTCAAACCCGTAGTGAACTCGCCGGAGAGTCGGTTACCGTACATCCATCGCCGATTCATCTGCATTATTATAATATAAAATATATAATTAACCATCATGCATTTGTTAAACTAACTAGCTACAAACAATAGAAATTAAACAATGAACTACACACATGCATATTTTATCAATGACACATGAAAGGTTCAAGTTGCTAACCGCGATCGAGGAGGAAAAAATAAATGAGGAAGCTCAAGTGTGGCTCCGACACTTCATATCATGTTTGTTTCATGCTCTCTTGGGGCATTTCATCAAACACCTTGTGTGCATAAGAGGAACCAAAAGCAAACCTAACACCCCCTTGTGAAGTTTGTGATGAGAATGGCTCCAAATGGCTAAGTGCTGGCTGCTGGATTGGTATATATAGGGGAGGGGCTTTAGTCGCGGTTGGCCTGGCAAACCGCGACTAAAGGTGTCCGAAGGCCTTTATTTTCATCGACACACTACATTTGGCATTTCTCTTGTTAATAAATGTTTCAGTTCAATAACTTGGAAGCTAAACTGGATCAGACTGTGATGATGAGCCGGATCAGTGAGAGATCAATCAACCAATTAAATAGTGTAGTAATAGTTATATCATACCCCCTCATTGATGGCAATCCATAAGAAAATATCGTTTCTAGTTGGGACTGAACAAATTAAGCGGCATGTGCAGCAATTACAGAAACAGTCAACACTAAAACCCATTCTCAGCTTACTTATTTCAACACATGGTTACATGTCGTGTAGGACATATGATAATTTGACAGTCCACAAGAATGATACAAGTAGTTAACACAATAATCCGTTGTACGCATATTTATTTCCTCACATGGTTACATATAGTTGAATTATTATGTTGCCACAGGAAAATATATTGTCCACCTGGGCTAAGTTATCATATATTCCAGTGTGGAAGAAGTCCACCAAATAGTGAGGTCATATTAGCATAAACCACAAAAATTGAATATAAATAAAAACACACCATCAGAAACAACTCAGCAGGGATGAGAAAAATGGCACAGTTCAGAGCTAAGTAGCAATTAATATATTTTATTGATAGTCGTGTTTGTCATGATTTCTTAATGAATTTATTTGGAATTAGATTTGTAATTATAAACCTTTGCACATATGAATTCAAAAAACTCACATTTGTTTTTTGAAACGGCTATTGAAAATTGCCTGTAAATCACTGATGACATGGTTTGATGCACACGATGAGTTATTTAACTATGTGCAAAAAGCTTGTAGAACTTGAGCATCTAATTAATCCTATTTTCCCATTTACTCTCAACCTTCCTGGTGCACTATAAAAAAATATGCAACATACAGTTATACATTAAAAACAAAATCAATTAACAACATCAAGAAACAGCTGCTCTAGTAGATAGTCAAGTGAGTTCTCCACACGATGTTGTTTATGCCCCACAAGACTATTGGATACAGCTCGGGGGTTTTGCGATCATACTGTATCTCCCTTTGATGTATAGTTCTATGACTCTGTATCTGACTCTTTAAAACTTGTAATTTCTGTGCTAAATCGCAAATAAATAAATTGTGTCAATAACTTGAAAACTACACTTATTCCACTTGATGCAGTCACTCGTAGACAAACAGTAACAAATAAGAATGTCTTGAATAGATATATAGAGATTAATAATGAAATTCAATTGCTCCGGGTGCGTATGCACCTCTACCAAAAATCATATTTCGAAATGTCGAAAAATTTTAACAAAAAATTTACATGTACATTTTCATAATATATGTTCATTCGTCAAGTTTCACGAAAACCAATATTTTCTGTGGTCTATAGAAAAAGAGAAAACTATCTTGTGAAAAGTATTATTTTTAGCACTAAGTTTTATCTTTTTACACACGTCACATGATAAGTCGATTTTTATGAAACAACTTTCTAAGCGTGTAGCACGAGAAGATTTACATGCGAATTTTGGTTTCAATTTTTTGAAATTCAAAATATGTGTAAGATGCATTTCAAAATAGAGGTAGCATATGTCCCATGTTCCAAAACACCACTCCTTAATTAATTGCAATACCTTATGTGTGGGCAGCTGTTGCTAGCTGAGGCGTGGAGCTATAAAGGCCGAGGCCAGCACAGCCCCTTAGACGTACCCACTACTGCTCATCCATCGAAGATCAAAGTACAAGTACATACATTGGACCATTGGTAGATACAATTCCATCAGCCATGACAAAAGCAAACAGCAACGGTGCAGTGCCCGACAGCCAGCGGAGCATGCAGCAGCGCGCTGAAGGACCCGCGGCAATGCTCGCCATCGGCACGGCAAACCCGTCGGGCGCAGCTGTACCCCAAGATGAGTTCGCCGATAACTTCTTCCGTGCGACCAAGAGCGAACACCTTCCTGAACTTAAGGAGAAGCTAAAGAGAATTTGTAAGCGCATTCTCCCTCCATTCCCCACGACGTTAATTGTTCCCTTTCCATTGAAAATAATCTTTCCTAATTTATAGTAGGAATATAAGCCATGCCTTGAAGTGAGATATTTCTATTCCCTGCAGGCAAAAATACCTGCATTGAGAAACGACACTTCCACCTCAAGGAGGAATCAGTTGGTGCCCACCCAGAGTTCCTAGACAGAGAGCTGCCATCCCTTGACGCCCGCGTCGACATGCTTGGCCCCGCTATCCCAAAGCTCGCGCTCTCCGCTGCAACCAAGGCCATTGATGAGTGGGGCCGTCCAGCCACCGACATCACCCACCTCGTCTTTGTCACCTTCTCCACCGTCCAAGCACCTAGCGCCGACCTCCAGCTGGCCTCGCTCCTTGGCCTCCACCCCACGGTCTGTCGCACCATACTGAGCCTACATGGCTGCAGTGGTGGCGGCGCGGCGCTAAACCTAGCCAAGCAGCTCGCTGAGAACAACGATGGCGCGCGCGTCCTCGTGGCTTGCTCCGAGATAACCCTTATCAGTTTCCGCGCCCCTGACAGGAGCAGCCTCGTTTGTCAATCTTTATTCAGCGATGGTGCTGGCGCTATTATCGTCGGCGCTGGGCCTTTCTGTGAAGGCGAACATGCTCTATTCGAGATGGTCTCTTCCACCCAGACGGCGATACCAAACACCGACCATGTGCTCAATATGCAGGTCTCAGAATCCGGCGTAGAATTCCATGTGGGCATCGAGGTGCCGATGCTAATAGGACTGAACATCCAGCAATGCCTCCAAGACACGTTCAGTAGCACTCCTGTGTGCTCTTGGAACGACCTCTTCTGGGCTGTGCACCCAGGTGGCCGTGCTATCTTGGATAACATAGAGACGGTGCTCAAGCTGGAGCCAGGGAAGCTGGCGGCCAGCAGACATGTCCTTCGGGAGTACGGCAACATGAGTGGAGCAACCATAATATTCGTGCTTGATGAGTTGCGCCGCCGTAAGAATGAGGAGGATCCGTGGCCAGAGTGGGGTGCGATGCTAGCCTTCGGACCAGGAGTCACAATTGAGGCCATGGTGCTGCGCGTACCCTCTCACAACAACAAATAATGACTGCAAAAAACGCATAGCCGGTTACCACGAACAATAACTCCATCACTTACTAGTACTCCTTTATATATCCTGGAAGAGATACAGTACAGGGGTCTCAAATATTGTGTATGCAGTTTTGCACTGTGTGTGTTGTTTTTTTCTCAACTCCTTTGTGTTTTTATATTGTTAAAAAACACTTGTGTATTCAATAAAGCTCCATGTGTTTTGTAACATTGCATCTACTATTAGTCATGATAATTTCTAAACATACATAGTTTAATTTTTAATTAATATGATTGTGTAGTTAAACATATAGCAGATTGAGACTATTTGTATGAAACTCAAGCTTGATAATATACGGCTATCCACCCGTGTCAAATTTGCACCAATGGTTAATAAGGAGTTAATTTGACACATTTGTTTCTTACTTTAATTTGCGGTTCGCAGTCTGGCGCGAGCAACGACTGCTGGAATTTTTTTCATATTTTCCCACACTGTTTGTAGGTTTCTCTGAAATTTGCATGGTCTTATTAATTTCACAGAATGATGTTGACATAAGTCGTAGACATGGCACATGCGATGTTGTTGTCCCCGTTTGCGCGGGTAGTTTGGTCCGTGGTGAACCAATCTTATGATGTTCACCTGAACCACAAGGGCTTTACATAGATGAAGGCTTGGCTTGCTGTGTTTTTTTGGCCATGAATGGTGATAAGCATGCGATGGTTCGGGCTGTGACATTTGGCTTTTATTCTGTCTAGACCTACTGTCATCTTTAGTGGTGAGACCTCCCATGAAACTTCTTGGTCTCCACTGTCGGCCGCATTGCTTCAGCTCAACGTCGACACCGCAATATTCGCTTCTTCAGGGAGAATGGGGGCCAGAGTGGTGGCTGGTGACGATGCTGGTTTCTTCATCGCCTGCCTCCTGATGTCTCCTACCGGGAGCTGGCGCTCACGAGGAAGGTATGGATGACCTCGTTGTGGCTTCAGATTGCCTATCTGTTGTGCAATGGATCAAGGCCGGTGACATAGATCGATCCAACTGCGGATAAGCCATCTTAGACATCAAGTAGATACCTATCTATTTTGCCAAGCTGCTCCTTTCGCAATGTTGGGTGGTTGCGGAATGTTGCAGCGTACTGTTTAGCTCGATCATATGAGTTTTCTAGTTTGTTTGTGTGCCGTGGTTTCCCCGAAACACTAGTACAAAATAACATACAGGTCTATTGCGGAATTCAACTACCAGTCGCGGGCTTCCACCCATAGCTGGTAACTCGCCGGTGGTAAGGCTTTAATAGTCGCATTCACGTATGACACACGACTAGTAGGCAAGGCACTAGACGTGTGCTTCCCCTGCACGCTACCAACAATGTATTAGTCGCGTGTGTCCCTGCCCTCTTCCAGTGTTACCCACACTGGTCACGTGTTATGTCGCATGATACCAGTGTGTACACTACTGGCTGCGTTTCCTTCATGCCCGCTACCACTAACTGGGTGTGCTTCCAATTTTGTTCCTCCACCGTTTCTGAGCAGGCATTCTAATTTAGACAGGAATATAACAGAGAATATACCAAAGCTATCAAGTTCATCGCATTAATCAGAGTTTCAATGGAGTGCCAAAACAGTACATCAAAATCATCACAAATAGTACACGCGACTAATGTGTGTGAACTGAGGGATTTGACTCCAACCAGTACGAGGGAGCGTTGATGGGTTCCGAATCCGGAAGGTATACTTCCACGACTCTGCTGGAATGTAGCCGGGAGCATCGTTGAGCATAATATGTGTGCGAAACTACGACGTTATACATGAATTTCTACTCGAGATCGACATCGTGTACGACTACATCTTGGCATGTGTCTCAGCTACCACATGACTTCAATTCCATCAAACAACTCCTATCAATAGTGCTATCAAGTCTATCACAACATCTATGGAGTTAAGTATCTTCAAAGTTAAACCCTTAAGACAATTGGTCATCATACAAGTCATAAATTAAGACTTCTTTTTGTTGTACTTGTTTGGAAATATTATTTTCAAGGCAAGACTCGGTTAAATAAATGAACTAGAGTAAGAACTTTCAAAATTAACTAAACATACAAATAAAAGCTCTACTCCAATTGTTTCAAATCACTCCCACTAGTACTATATCTTAATTAACAAGTCTACTGACATAGCTCTTGTAGGTGTCTTCATATTTTTCTTCTTTATGATGTGTTCCTTCAAAACTCTTGGTACATCTCACTCATAAGTAATATCAAGCAAAGATGCATTACAAAATTCAGCTCATTCAAGAACATGCATAAAATGAAAAATATTTTTGTATTTTTGTGAATTCGGATAAAGAGGGAAAAAGTAGAGAGATTAGCGATAAAGTAAGAAACTAAACAAGAAACAAAACAAAAAAGGAAAAAGAACTAAAATGAAAAGCAAATAAAAAAGAAAAGTGTTGGAACAAACCAACACGAGCGTTTCAAAGCTCTGTCAAAGAGCTGGAGTACAAATTTATTAAACACAAATAAAAATGCTTGAGGATCACATCCCCAAGCTTAGGCTTTTCCAAGCCATCTTTCAAAGCTAGGATCGACGGGATGCGTCAGGACTTGCGTGGCGAACCGGCGAGGTGAGGCGCCTACACCCCTGCGCGCCATCATGGCGCAGACCGATTGAGGCATGCGCGCGAGACCGATTGAGGCCTGCGCGCGGACCCGAGCTGTCACACCATCATCAAGCGTGCCCGCGCTCCGCCTGTGGCCGCTCATTGGACGCGCACACCACCGATCTGTCCATCGCCCGTGTGGCTCCATTCGATTGAGCACAGGGAACGCTCTTGGGCGATTCCCCGGCGATCCGTTGTGACCATCTCTAGAGATATATAAGCCGAGAGATTCGCACATCGTATAGAGGAGGAAGAGAGAAAGAAGAGGAAGATGAGGAGGCGAAGAAGAGAGTTGTGTCATGAGAGATAGAGAGAGGGAGAGAGTTAGTGCCTTGATCTTGACAACGTCAAGGCCAAGATTGAGAGAGAAATAGTGTGACTACAAGATAGAGGAAGTCCGGGAGGGTTTAGGAGCTAATCAAAGCGTCCTCCCGGCCGAGAGTTCATTACCTTTGTACTTTGTATCCACAAGATAATCCACCAAAGCAGGACGTAGGGCTGTTAGCCGAAGGGCAGCCTGAACTTGGGTAAAAAATGATCGTGTGTGCATTGTGTATGATCTTGCTCCAAATGGGAATGGTCCTAAGGTGGCATTGAGTCCGAAACACCTCTGTGCCCACTAACCAACAAGAAATGGGGCTGTGTTCATCCCCGGTGTCCGCGTAGGTGAGACGGGACAAAGATCTTTTGATCGGGTGACAACGGCGCTTGTCCACTATTTCCTTGTTGGAGGCGTCGCTAGTGGAGAGCCTAGATTTCAGGTGTTGTCTTGGTCGTGGTTGTACTCTTGTTGCTAGGACTGGAGTTCTGTAGCGGGACTTTTTTTCTTAGTTTTATTTTTATTTTTTGGATGTGTGCATCCATACTACCATTAGGGTATTGCATTGTTGGATAGGCTAGGTGTAATTGGTATCTATCGATATTAATATAATGCCTTTATCGAAAAAATGATGTTCACCGGAACCAGAAGGGCTTTACCTCGATGAAGGCTTGGCTTGCTGTGTTTTTTGGCCATGAATGGTGAGCAGCATGGGATGGTTCTGGCTGTTAATTTATGGCCTTACATCTGTCTAAACATGCTGCTGTCCTTAGTCGTGAGACCTCCCATGAACCTTCTTGGTATCAACCGTCGGTTGGATTGGTTCAGCTCAACATCGACACCGCACTATTCGCTTCTTCGG
>NC_061514.1:14731820-14787669 GCF_022539505.1 Lolium rigidum | reverse complement strand
AAACAATATTAATCAAAGCATAAAGTGATATCACAAGTCAAAAACTATATGACCATGAAGCCTTTAGTTGACCGGGTTGGTAGTCATAACATGGCATAAGCATGTGCCAAGCCAACCCAATAAAGCATCAAAGTAGAATATCACAAAATTATGCTTCTTATGATACAAACAACACATGATTCTTTCAATGTTACATTAAGCACTCTCAGATATTTGAGACAAGTGATGATGTAACAATAAATACTAAGCATATCATAAAAATGACATCCAACATGACATGCCGAAGTCTATGCCACAACAGACAGCTTTCTTTGCATCACTATTAGCATGAAATTTTTACTCGTCTCTAACACCAATCAATTTATTTGAAACAACTCTCATGATAAAAAATCAATATGGACCTCGCAGAGCTAATCATTCATGAATAAATAAAACTAACAAGCTCGGAGAAAAAATAAAAATAGAAAACCAAAGCTAAACGAAGTACCGGAAAACTAGATCACTCAAAGAACAAGTAATGCTGAGAAACCTAGAGTGTTCTATGCACATAAAACGGAGCGGGTTCTTCTCTTCCAAAACAATTATGGCTCGGGATCCAAACATATGCTGCAAAAACAAAACAAAAACTAAACTAAAAACAAAAATAAAGATGCTCCAAGAATAACACGTAGTATATGAAGCAATAAAAATATAGCGTGACATAGAGACGAGACATGTTGCTTTATTGATGGAAGAGGGATGCCCTTGGGCATCCCCAAGCTTTTCTAAACTTGTACCTATTAAATATTTGGGTGCAGGGGCATCCCCAAGTTTAAGCTTTTGTCTCATTCTTCATCTCATCACATCTATTCCTCTCTCCCTACAAATGATTGAAAACTTCCTTCATACAAAACGCTCAGCACAATTCCTCATTAGCATCATTACCGCAATCAAAATAACAAAATTCACTTGGTCTGGACTTCTCTAACACAACTCAACATCCACTAAAACATTTAGCTATTGTAGCACTCTTTCCCAAAAGCTCTTTTCTCTCAAAAGAAACTTCAAAAATAAGAAAAGGATCAAGAAGCAAATGGAAATGGTGACAGTAAATCTATCAAAGCAAGTAACATCAAAGTAAAGATCTACTTTTTCGAAAAAATTTCTCTATTGATTAAATAGAAAAATGCAAAACTAACGAAAGTTAGATAATAACCTGTGGGAATATGCTAAAAATTGAAGCTCAAAATTACGTACCGAACTTTCATGGTAACAACACAAAATCTGAGTTTCCGGACAATAACTTCCCCAAATCTTACTTTCTTCCTATTAGAGGCTACTCATGCACAAAAACGAAAAAAATGATAGAGAGGTTATTGCGTGAGGTAACAACTTCCAAGACTCAACAAAAGAAAAATTACAAGAAAATAAACATGGGAGTTGTCTCCCATAAGCGTTTTTTTAATGCCTTATAAGCAAGGCTTCGATAGTTTTAACGATGCTCTCATGAAAATAGAAAACGAAGCAAAAGGGCATCATAGATAACAACTAAAATACATTTAAGTCTTACCTACTCCTATGCATATGAATCTTGTACACAAATAAATTCCACAAAAAACAAAGTGGCAAGCTAGAAGATAAAACAAGAGTAACTTCAAAAAGTTTCAAGATATAGAGAGGTGTTTTAGTACCATGAAAACTTCTACAACTATAATTTCCTCCTCTCATAATAAATTTCAGTAGCATTATGAATAAACTAAACAATATAAATACCACACAAAGCATGCTTTTCATGATTTACAACCACATACAATTTTTACCAAGCTCAAAAATAGTGGGATAAAAACATTCCAACCCACTTTTAACAATTTTATAACAAGATGGTTGAACATTCTCAAGAGGTATGTGGCTTAGAGATAAAGTCAAGACCCCTCCAATCTCATTTTCAATAGTAGTACAATTAATATTATCGACCAATATAGGACCATCATCTAGAGCTTTATCATAAACATTTTCCTAAGCAAAACTCTTTAGTACCATGCATTTCGAAGTTAGGCACAAATAAAGGATATCATAAAGATTTATCAAAATAGCATGGATTATCATAGATAACAGTGAACATAATTATTATCACAAGTTTTACTCATAGTAGATATTTCAAGAGAATCCACATGAACATAACATTCATCCACCTTTGGTAAGCATGGAGGACAATCAAATAGTGTAAGAAATAAACAGTTACTTCTTATTAGAAGGTAGGAATGGGTAGCTAATACATTCTTCCTCCTTTTGTTCATCACTCTCCTCCCCTCTTTTCATCTAACAATGAGCTTTCGTGTTCGGCAATTTCTTCTTCATCAATTTCTTCTTCCACGGTGTTCCTGCAAATTATGGATACATTCTTGTGCATAAGTGAGTCTCTCTTTATAATCAATGATATAACAATTATTGCTGGAAATTTTCTATGCAATAATCAAGGATAGAAGAGACCGGATCTTTAAGGTCTTTACACCAACACATGTTTGATAATTTTTAGAAATAAAGGATTATATTTCGTAACCTCCCATAAATAAGACAAATTGTTCTACTTCTTCAAACCCAAGTTGAATATAGTTATTCCAATGATTGTTCATAATCAAAATTTCTCTTACTAAAGCCACATTGGAATTTCGTATGTTTAGTATCCTGTTCAGCAGCAACAATTTATATCATGGAGTTTAAGCAAAATTTTTAGCAATTTGATCCAACCTTTTTAACGCGTACTCTCTTGACTTTACCCTTATACGATTATCTATAATTTATAAAATGTTCCATAGGGGTCTAGCATGTTCTTTCCATAGCAACATTTTTTTAGATTTGCAGTTTTTCAAATTTTTATGGATTTTCGGGTATATAAGAAAAATAAAACAAGATAAAATTAAACTAGACAAAAGTAATCTAAACAAAAATCAACTAAACAGAAATAAACAAAGCAAAAATAAACTAGAAAAGACAAAATAAAATAAAATAAAACAAAGAGACATGTAAATTGTACTCCCCAGGTGAACTTATGAGTAGAGATATGCTCACCTCGGCAACGGCGCCGGAAAATAGTCTTGATAACCCATAAGTATAGGCGATCGTAACAAATACTTCGAGGGAAGTAAAACCTAAATTTATTGATTCGACACAAGGGGAAGTAAAGAATACTTATAAGCTCTTAACAACGGAGTTGTCAATTCAGCCGCACACTGAAAAAGCACTAGTAACAGTAGGTGATGTGAAAGAAGCGAAGAATATGAGAGCAATAACAATAGTAACACAACAACAAGAGTAGCTGAGAGGAGATGGCACTGGTAAAGTATTCCAATGCGGAGTTGACTTTAGAGAAATGATGATGACAAAGATGACCGGGGTTCCCACTATCTCACACTAGTGGTAACTCTCCAAATAACATGTGTGGGTGAACAAATTACGCTTGGGCAATTGATAATTGTGAGGGCATGACAATGCATGCTATGAAAATATAAAGGTTATTGTAGTATTTAATTGGGCATTACAACATGATAAATAGACCATAATCCAAACCGCGCCTATATTACTAATATTAATCCACCTTCGTGTTATCATCCGAACTCCTTCCAAAGTATTAAGTTGCAAGCAAATGTACAATCGCATTTAAGAAAACGTGTGTAAAGTAAACAATATGAATTTAATCCTTGGATAAAACATTGTTATTTTCACTCTAGTAGCAACGAACATCTACAATCGTAGAAGTTATTAGTCACTTTTCCTACAAAACGGTAGGCGTGAACCACCATCGAGCATAAAGTACCCCTCTCGGAGATTAATTGACTAGGGTAATCACAAGTACCGGAGAGCATGCAAGATCTTAAATAACAAGAGTAGATAATATGATGGACAATATGATCACAATTTCACAACGTTTATCTGATCCCAACAAACACAAAACCAATTACATCATATGGATCCCAATAATATAAAGGAGCTCATGAGATCATTGTATTGAAGTACATGGGAGAGAGAGTACCAACTAGGTAATAAATTTCGAGAACTCGTAGTCCAGGGGGAATTACCACCAACCATCATGGATTCGAAGTAGAGGCTAGTGGAGTCGATGGCATGCCTCCGGGTCAATCCCCATCCCTACAGGGTGCCGGAACAGAACTTCGACCCCGAAACTCGTTTCTGGGACGATGGCGGCGGCGATGCAGCTTTTCGTGGATGGAGGATCCTTGATTTAGGGTTTTACGTTTAGGCTGCCTTATATAAGCCGAGGAGATAGGCTCAGCGGGGTGCCCGAGGGCCCCACGCCATGCCTAGCGTGGCAGGGTGATGTTCATTGTGCTTATTCTTGCAGAGCGTGTTGGGCCTCCAAGAGCGTAGGTTTGTAGAACAGCAAGCAAGTTTCCCTTAAGTGGATCACCCAAGGTTTATCGAACTCAGGGAGGAAGAGGTCAAAGATATCCCTCTCATGCAACCCCGCAACCACAAAGCAAGAAGTCTCTTGTGTCCCCAACACACCTAATAGGTGCACTAGTTCGGCGAAGAGATAGTGAAATACAGTGGTATGAATAAGTAGTAGCAACGGCACCGTAAAAGTGCTTTGCCCAGGACAAGTAAACAAGCAAGTAGTAACGCAGCAGAAGTAGTAACGCAAGAAACAAAGAACAAGCAGCGATAGCAGTATTTAGGAACAAGGCCTAGGGATTAGACTTTCACTAGTGGACACTCTCAACATTGATCACATAACGTAATAGATAAATGCATACTCTACACTCTTGTTGGATGATGAACACATTGCGTAGGATTACACGAACCCTCAATGCCGGAGTTAACAAGCTCCACAATAATGCTCATATTTTAGTAACCTTTGAGTGTAAGATAGATCAAAAGACTAAACCAAGTACTAGCATAGCATGCACACTCGTCACCTTCATGCATATGTAGGAGGAATAGATCACATCAATATTATCATAGCAATAGTTAACTTCGCAATCTACAAGAGATCATGATCATAGCATAAACCAAGTACTAACACGGTGCACACACTGTCACCTTTACACACGTGCGTGAGGAATAAAACTACTTTAATAACATTGCTAGAGTAGCACATAGATAAATTGTGATACAAACACATTGCAATCATAAAGAGATATAAATAAGCACCTCACTATGCCATTCAACAGATGAATAAGTATTCTGTGAAATATAGCCTAAGAGACCCACACGGTGCACACACTCGTCACCTTTACACACGTGGGACAAGGAGTCTCCTGGAGATCACATAAGTAAAACTCACTTGACTAGCATAATGACATCTAGATTACAAGCATCATCATATGAATCTCAATCATGTAAGGCAGCTCATGAGATTATTGTATTGAAGTACATAGGAGAGAGATGAACCACATAGCTACCGGCACAGCCCCGAGCCTCGATGGAGAACTACTCCCTCCTCATGGGAGCAGCAGCGGTGATGAAGATGGCGGTGGAGATGGCAGCGGTGTCGATGGAGAAGCCTTCCGGGGCACTCTCCCCGCTCCGGCAGGTGCCGGAACGCAGACTCCCGTCCCCCGCATCTTGGCTTCGCGATGGCGGCGGCTCCGGAAGGTTTTCCGTATCGTGGTTTTTCGCATCGTGGGTTTCGCGACGGAGGCTTTAAATAGGCGAAGAGGCGGCGTCAGAGGGTCGAAGGGGTGGCCACACCATATGGCGGCGCGGCCGGGGCCTCGGGCCGCGCCGGCCTATGGTCCGGGGGCCCGTAGGCCCCCCTCCGGTCCTTCCCGGTGTTCCGGATGCTTCCGGTGAAAATAGGAACCCGGGTCTTGATTTCGTCCGATTCCGAGAATATTTCGTTACTAGGATTTCTGAAACCAAAAACAGCAGTAAAATGAGAACCGGCACTTCGCATCTTGTTAATAGGTTAGTTCCGTAAAATGCACGAATATGACATAAAGTGTGCATAAAACATGTAGGTATCATCAATAATATGGCATAGAACATAAGAAATTATCGATACGTCTGAGACGTATCAAGCATCCCCAAGCTTAGTTCTCGCTCGTCCCGAGCAGGTAAAACGATAACAAAGATAATTTCTGAAGTGATATGCCATCATAACCTTGATCATACTATTTGTAAACATATGTAGTGAATGCAGCGATCAAAACAATGGTAATGACATGAGTAAACAAGTGAATCATAAAGCAAAGACTTTTCATGAATAGTACTTCAAGACAAGTATTAATAAGTCTTGCATAAGAGTTAACTCATAAAGCAATAAATCAAAGTAAAGGTATTGAAGCAACACAAAGGAAGATTAAGTTTCAGCGGTTGCTTTCAACTTGTAACATGTATATCTCATGGATAATTGTCAACATAGAGTAATATAACAAGTACAATATGCAAGTATGTAGGAATCAATGCACAGCTCACACAAGTGTTTGCTTCTTGAGGTGGAGAGAGATAGGTGAACCGACTCAACATAAAAGTAAAAAGAATGGTCCTTCAAAGAGGAAAGCATCGATTGCTATATTTGTGCTAGAGCTTTTATTTTGAAAACATGAAACAATTTTGTCAACGGTAGTAATAAAGCATATGAGTTATGTACATTATATCTTACAAGTTGCAAGTCTCATGCATAGTATACTAATAGTGCCCGCACCTTGTCCTAATTAGCTTGGACTACCGGATCTTTGCAATGCACATGTTTTAACCAAGTGTCACAATGGGGTACCTCCATGCCGCCCGTACAAAGGTCTAAGGAGAAAGCTCGCATTTTGGATTTCTCGCTTTTGATTATTCTCAACTTAGACATCCATACCGGGACAACATGGACAACATGATAATGGACTCCTCTTTAATGCATAAGCATGTGGCAACAATTATTATTCTCATATGAGATTGAGGATATATGTCCAAAACCGAAACTTCCACCATGAATCATGGCTTTAGTTAGCGGCCCAAAGTTCTTCTCTAACAATATGCATGCTCCAACCATGAAGGTGGTAGATCTCTCTTACTTCGTACAAGACGGACATGCATAGCAACTCACATGATATTCAACAAAGAATAGTTGATGGCGTCCCCGTAAACATGGTTATCGCACAACAAGCAACTTAATAAGAGATAAAGTGCATAAGTACATATTCAATACCACAATAGTTTTTAAGCTATTTGTCCCATGAGCTATATATTGCAAAGGTGAATGATGGAATTTTAAAGGTAGCACTCAAGCAATTTACTTTGGAATGGCGGATAAATACCATGTAGTAGGTAGGTATGGTGGACACAAATGGCATAGTGGTTGGCTCAAGTATTTTGGATGCATGAGAAGTATTCCCTCTCGATACAAGGTTTAGGCTAGCAAGGTTATTTGAAACAAACACAAGGATGAACGGTACAGCAAAACTCACATAAAAGACATATTGTAAACATTATAAGACTCCATACCGTCTTCCTTGTTGTTCAAAACTCAATACTAGATGTTATCTAGACTCTAGAGAAACCAAATATGCAAACCAAATTAGCAAGCTCTAAGTATTTCTTCATTAATGGGTGCAAAGTATATGATGCAAGAGCTTAAACATGAGCACAACAATTGCCAAGTATCAAATTATCCAAGACATTTTAGAGTTACTACATGTAGCATTTTCCAATTCCAACCATATAACAATTTAACGAAGAAGAAACTTCGCCATGAATACTATGAGTAGAGCCTAAGGACATATTTGTCCATATGCTACAGCGGAGCGTGTCTCTCTCCCATAAAGTGAATGCTAGATCCATTTTATTCAAACAAAACAAAAAACAAAAACAAACCGACGCTCCAAGCAAAGTACATAAGATGTGACCGAATAAAAATATAGTTTCAAGGGAGGAACCTCGATAATGTTGTCGATGAAGAAGGGGATGCCTTGGGCATCCCCAAGCTTAGACGCTTGAGTCTTCTTAGAATATGCAGGGGTGAACCACCGGGGCATCCCCAAGCTTAGAGCTTTCACTCTCCTTGATCATATTGTATCATACTCCTCTCTTGATCCTTGAAAACTTCCTCCACACCAAACTCGAAACAACTCATTAGAGGGTTAGTGCACAATAAAAATTAACATGTTCAGAGGTGACACAATCATTCTTAACACTTCTGGACATTGCATAAAGCTACCGGACATTAATGGATCAAAGAAATTCATCCAACATAGCAAAAGAGGCAATGCGAAATAAAAGGCAGAATCTGTCAAAACAGTAACAGTCCGTAAAGATGGATTTTATTAGGCCACCAGACTTGCTCAAATGAAAATGCTCAAATTGAATGAAAGTTGCGTACATATCCGAGGATCATGCACGTAAATTGGCTTAATTTTCTGAGCTACCTACAGGGAGGTAGACCCAGTATTCGTGACAAGCAAAGAAATCTGGAACTCGCGCAAGTAATCCAAATCTAGTACTTACTTTACTATCAAAGACTTTACTTGGCACAACAAAACACAAAACTAAGATAAGGAGAGGTTGCTACAGTAGTAAACAACTTCCAAGACACAAATATAAAACAAAGTACTGTAGCAAAATAACACATGGGTTATCTCCCAAGAAGTTCTTTCTTTATAGCCATTAAGATGGGCTCAAACAGCTTTAATGATGCACTCGCAAGAAATAGTATGTTGAAGCAAAAGAGAGCATCAAGAGGCAAATTCAAAACACATTTAAGTCTAACATGCTTCCTATGCATAGGAATCTTGTAAATAAACAAGTTCATGAAGAGCAAAGTAACAAGCATAGGAAGATAAAACAAGTGTAGCTTCAAAAATTTCAGCACATAGAGAGGCATTTTAGTAACATGAAAATTTCTACAACCATATTTTCCTCTCTCATAATAACTTTCAGTAGCATCATGAGCAAACTCAACAATATAACTATCACATAAAGCATTCTTATCATGAGTCTCATGCATAAAATTATTACTACTCCCAACATAAGCATAATCAATTCTTATCAGTTGTAGTAGGAGCAAATTCAACAAAGTAGCTATCATTATTATTCTCATCAAGTGTAGGAGGCATAGTATAATCACAACAAAATTTACTCTCCATAGTAGGTGGCACCAAAAGACCACTATCATTATAATCATCATAAATAGGAGGCAAAGTATCATCAAAGAAAATTTTCTCCTCAATGCTTGGGGGACTAAAAAGATCATGAAAACCAGCTTCCCCAAGCTTAGAACTTTCTATATCATTATCAACAATGGTGTTCAAAGCGTTCATACTAATATTACTACCAAAGATGCAAATAAGATTCCATAGGTTTTTTAATTTTCGCATCAAACAATCCATGTTTTAAATCAGAAATAGAATAAGAAGCTCATTGTTGTCCATTATGCCAAACTAGTGTAAACAAGAAACAAAAAGATGCAATTGCAGGATCTAAAGGAAATAGCTTCGAGCACAAACACAATGGCGCCGTAAAAGTACCGTTACCCGGAACCGGAGTATGAGTGCCTTTTTACCTTTCCTCCCCGCAACGGCGCCTTAAAAGTGCTTGATGTCTACGGGAGCTTCTATTCTTGTAGACGTTGTTGGGCCTCCAAGAGCAGAGGTTTGTAGAACAAGCAGCAAGTTTCCCTTAAGTGGATCACCCAAGGTTTATCGATCTCGTGGAGGAAGAGGTCAAAGATATCCCTCTCATGCAACCCCGCAACCACAAAGCAAGAAGTCTCTTGTGTCCCCAACACACCTAATAGGTGCACTAGTTCGGCGAAGAGATAGTGAAATACAGTGGTATGAATAAGTAGTAGCAACGGCACCGTAAAAGTGCTTTGCCCAGTGACAAGAAAACAAGCAGTAGTAACGCAGCAGTAGTAACGCAAAGAAACAAGAAACAAGCAGACGATAGCAGTATTTAGGAACAAGGCCTAGGGATTAGACTTTCACTAGTGGACACTCTCAACATTGATCACATAACGTAATAGATAAATGCATACTCTACACTCTTGTTGGATGATGAACACATTGCGTAGGATTACACGAACCCTCAATGCCGGAGTTAACAAGCTCCACAATAATGCTCATATTTTAGTAACCTTTAGTGTAAGATAGATCAAAAGACTAAACCAAGTACTAACATAGCATGCACACTCGTCACCTTCATGCATATGTAGGAGGAATAGATCACATCAATATTATCATAGCAATAGTTAACTTCGCAATCTACAAGAGATCATGATCATAGCATAAACCAAGTACTAACACTGGTGCACACACTCGTCACCTTTGCACACGTGCAGGAGGAATAAAACTACTTTAATAACATTGCTAGAGTAGCACATAGATAAATTGTGATACAAACACATTGCAATCATAAAGAGATATAAATAAGCACCTCACTATGCCATTCAACAATGAATAAGTATTCTGTGAAATATAGCCTAAGAGACCCACACGTGCACACACTCGTCACCTTTACACACGTGGGACAAGGAGTCTCCTGGAGATCACATAAGTAAAACTCACTTGACTAGCATAATGACATCTAGATTACAAGCATCATCATATGAATCTCAATCATGTAAGGCAGCTCATGAGATTATTGTATTGAAGCACATAGGAGAGAGATGAACCACATAGCTACCGGTACAGCCCCGAGCTCGATGGAGAACTACTCCCTCCTCATGGGAGCAAGCAGCGGTGATGAAGATGGCGGTGGAGATGGCAGCGGTGTCGATGGAGAAGCCTTCCGGGGCACTTCCCCGCTCCGGCAGGGTGCCGGAACGTAGACTCCCGTCCCCCGCATCTTGGCTTCGCGATGGCGGCGGCTCCGGAAGGTTTTCCGTATCGTGGTTTTTCGCATCGTGGGTTTCGCGACGGAGGCTTTAAGTAGGCGAAGAGGCGGCCGCGGAGGGTCGAAGGGGTGGCCACACCATATGGCGGCGCGGCCGGGCCCTCGGGCCGCGCCGGCCTATGGTCCGGGGGCCCAGTGGCCCCCCTCCGGTCCTTCCCGGTGTTCTGGATGCTTCCGTGAAAATAGGAACCTCGGGTCTTCGATTTCGTCCAATTCCGAGAATATTTCGTTACTAGGATTTCTGAAACCAAAAACAGCAGTAAAACAGAACCGGCACTTCGGCATCTTGTTAATAGGTTAGTTCCAGAAAATGCACGAATATGACATAAAGTGTGCATAAAACATGTAGGTATCATCAATAATATGGCATAGAACATAAGAAATTATCGATACGTCGGAGACGTATCACAGGGTGATACGTCTCCAACGTATCTATAATTTCTGATGTTCCATGCTTGTTTTATGACAATACCTACATGTTTTGTTCACACTTTATATCGTTTTGATGCGTTTTCCGGAACTAACCTATTGACGAGATGCCGAAGGGCCGCTTGTTGTTTTACTCGCTGTTTTTGGTTTCGAAACCCTACAAGGGAAATATTCTCGGAATCGGACGAAATCAGCGCCCGTAACCTTATTTTTCACTGGAAGCTTCCGAGAGCCATAGAGGGACCGGAGGGGAGCCCTAGGGGGCCCCACACGTGGTGGCGGCGCGACCCAGGGGGGCGCCCCCTATTGTGTGGGACCCCCGTGGCCCCTCCGACTCCGCCTCTTCGCCTATTTAAGCCGTCCTAACCTAAATCTTCGACACGGATTGACGAAACACCAGAAAACCTTCCAGAGCCGCCGCCATCGCGAAACTCCAATTCCGGGGACAAAGTCTCCGTTCCGGCACCCCCGCCGGACGGGAAATTGCCCCCGGAAGGCATCTCCACCGCCATCTTCACCGCCGTCGCTGTCTCCATGATGAGGAGGAGTAATTCTCCCCGAGGCTGAGGGCTCTACCGTAGCTATGTGGTTCATCTCTCTCTTTGTGATTTAGTTGAATATCATCTATGTGTTACTCTGGTGATGTTATTAAAGTAGTCTATTCCTCCTCCATGATGTAATGTTGACAGTGTGTGCATCATGTAGTACTTGGTATAAGCTATGATTGTGATCTCTTGTAGATTATGAAGTTAACTATTACTATGATAGTATTGATGTGATCTATTCCCCCTTTCATAGCTGATGTTGACAAGTGTGCATGCTATGTTAGTACTCGGTATAATTGCGTTGGTCTATCATGCACTCTAAGGTTATTTAAATATGAACATCGAATGTTGTGGAGCTTGTTAACTCCGGCATTGAGGTGCTCTTGTAGCCCTACACAATTAATGGTGTTTGTCATCCAACAAGAGAGTGTAGAGTGGTTTTATTATGTGATCAATGTTGAGAGTGTCCACTAGTGAAAGTGTGATCCCTAGGCCTTGTTTCCAAACATCGAATCTCCGTTTATTTTTTTGTTCTGTTGCATGTTTACTCGCTGCCATATTTTATTCAGATTGCTATTACCACTCATATACATCCATACTACTTGTATTTCACTATCTCTTCGCCGAACTAGTGCACCTATACATCTGACAAGTGTATTAGGTATGTTGGGGACACAAGAGACTTCTTGTATCGTGATTGCAGGGTTGCTTGAGAGGGATATCTTTGACCTCTACCTCCCTGAGTTGGATAAACCTTGGGTGATTCACTTAAGGGAAACTTGCTACTGTTCTACAAACCTCTGCTCTTGGAGGCCCAACACCGCCTACAGGAATAGAAGCGTGCGTGAGACATCACAGGGCCTGGGCCGCGCCTAGGGATGGTCTGGGCACCCTGTGGCCCTTCCTCAACTCCCCTCTAGACTCCGTCTTCGTTACGGTAAAATAGGCACTTTGGCTTTTGTTTCGTCCAATTCCGAGAATATGCATGTACAACCTTTTTGAGACCAAAAATAACAGAAAACTAGGAACTGACACTGTGGCATCTTGTCAATACGTTATTGCCGGAAAATGTATAAAAGTGTAACGAAGTGCAAGTAAAACATTGTAGAATTGTTGTAAAACAAGCATGGAACATCAAAAATTATAGATACGACGTATCACCCACTACCACTAACTGGATGCGCTTACAATTCCATTGCTCCACCGTATTTGAGAAGACATTCCAATTTAGACATGAATATAACAGGAATATACCAAAGCTATTCAAGTTCATCGCATTAATAAGAGTTTCAATGGAGTACCGAAATAGTACATCAAAATCATCAGAAATAATACACGCGACTAATGTGTGCAAACTGAGGGAGTTTACTCCAACTAGTACGAGGGTGCATTGCTGGGGTCCGAATCTAGAAGATCTACTTCCGCGACTCTGCTGGAACGGATACGGGAGCGTCATTGAGCACAATATGTCTGCCAAACTACGAGGTGATGGAGGTATGGCACTCGATGTCATACGTGAATTTCTACTCGACCCTGAGATGGGCGTCGTGTAGGACTACATCGATCATCAGTATTCAAAGCGGAATGCTTACCTCTTTCTGTGTACATGGGTATGTCACCGAAACCCCCGTTACAAAATTACTAATAAATAGATCTTGGGAAATCAAGGTTGAGTTAAGTTAGATTTTTTTGCTTTTTACTACGGAGCCCCATAGATAAGTACACTGGCAGAGATAGAGTAGTACACTACTATGTGGCACTAGGTCACTTGTTTTTTTAGAGGCGACATCATCCACCTGCCGCCGCGACGTAGCTTGTGGGAGGCAGCTATGACATAGGAGGATATAGGTTAGTGATGAGATTCGTAGCATAGAAAACAAAAAAAAATTCCTACCGCAAGAAACGAATAACAAGCCAAGATCTAATCTAGTAGACGATGGTAGCAACGAGATGTATGTGAGACTAACCCTCGAAGATTCCAAAGCCTACGAGATTAGATCTCGTGGTTGATGTAGTCAATCACTTGCCGCTTTCAAAAGCGCGTAGAAGATCTTGACGGTGCCACAGTTGGGCAGCACCTCCGTACTCGGTCACACGTTTGGTGTTGATGACGATGTCCTTCTCCCCGTTCCAGCGGGCAACGGATGTAGTAGATCCTCCTCGGAATCCCGCCAGCACGATGGCGTGGTGATGGTGGTGGTGGAGATCTCCGGCAGGGCTTCACCGTAAGCGCTGTGGGAGAAATAGGAGGAGGAGGGAGGAGAGGGGAGGCTAGGGTTTGGGCGCTGGGTGGTGCTGCGACTTGGGGAGCTAGGGCTGCGACTTGAGGTGCCCTTGGGGTGCCCCTTGGTCCCTTTAAATAGGTGGCCAAGCCCCTTGGGTCGTCCATAAACCTGCCCCCAAGTTTGACTGAGTTCCGACAGGTTTCCGGTTTCGAAAACCTACTCCTTCTCGGACTCTTTTACCAATTGCGAAATTGCATTAAGGAAAGACTTATTTTCCCTTAAGGCTATGTGGTTGCACCTATTATGGAACCTTCCTTAGACATCCCGGGTCGTCCCGGACACTTCCGGAACCTTCCATAATATTCTGGACTATTCCGGTCCATCCAAAACCTTCTAGAAGCTCCGGTCAAAACACCGGACTTTTTCCGAACCTTCGAAAATGAGTTCCCATATATGAATCTTATTCTTCGGACCATTCCGAAACTCCTCGTGATGTCTCGGATCCCATCCGAGACTCCGAACAACATTCGAACTTCATTCCATATTCCATATCTACTTGTAACGACATCAAACCTTAAGTGTGTCACCCTACGGTTCGAGAACTATGCGGGCATGATCGAGACTCCTCTCCGATCAATAACTAATAGCGGGATCCGGAGATCCATAATAGCTCCCACATATTCAACGATGACTTCGTGATCGAAAGAACCATTCACATCCGATACCGATTCCATTTGACACGCGATGCTTTACTTGTCCGGGGTTCGATCATCGGTATCTCCATACCTAGTTCAACCTCGTTACCGACAAGTACTCTTTACTCGTACCGTGACATAGTCACATGCTTGAAAGCGAATTAGACGACATTCCACCGAGAGGGCCCAGAGTATATCTATCCGTCATCGGGATGGACAAATCCCACTCTTGATCCATATGCCTCAACTCACACTTTCCGAATACTTAATACCATCTTTATAACCACCCATTTACGCAATGGCGTTTGATGTAATCAAAGCGTCCTTCCGGTGTAAGTGATTTACATGATCTCATGGTCGAAGGACTAGGTAACTATGTATCGAAAGCTTATAGCAAGTTGAACTTAATGAGTTGATCTCATGTTATTCTTACTATGGGTGTGTCCATCACATCATTCACCTAATGATATGATCTTGTTATTAATAACATCCGATGTTCATGATCGTGAAACCATGATCATCTATTAATCAACAAGCTAGTTAAATGAGAGGCTTACTAGGGACTCGGTTGTT
The DNA here is from genome assembly GCF_022539505.1 of Lolium rigidum. Classification (NCBI taxonomy): domain Eukaryota; kingdom Viridiplantae; phylum Streptophyta; class Magnoliopsida; order Poales; family Poaceae; genus Lolium; species Lolium rigidum. The sequence continues at coordinate 14,772,387 of NC_061514.1, read as the reverse complement.
TACACAACACACATGTATTAATGTTTCCGGTTAATACAATTATAGCATGGAGTGTAAACATTTATCATGAACACTAAGATATAACAATAACTATTTTATTATTGCCTCTCGGGCATATCTCCAACAGTCTCCCACTTGCACTAGAGTCAATAATCTAGTTTACATTTGTAAAGATATAACACCTTGGCCTTCTGGTGTTTATCATGTTTTTCTCACGGGAGAGGTTTCAGTCAACAGATCTGACACGCTCAGAAACGTATGTATTTTGCAATTCATTTGCGTCTCAACGCATCACTCATTTTCCAAATGAGTCGGCATTAATCATATATATTCAATCTTCTGGTGGAACCTTAATTCCGCGGTCTGAAATATGTCACTAATATTGTCACACACAATATAGCTTCAAAGTTCTGACACTACCGGAACTACACCAAGTTCTCAAAGAACTCCTCGACTTAAAACTCCTCAGTCATTGCCGAAACAATCATACTCTGCCTTCGTTTGTAGAATCCGTCACAATATTTAGAACTCATCTAAATCTAGCATAGACTTCTTCTAGCTCATTGTGCTACGTTTTAAACAACACTTAGCCTAATTGAGATTGAAATTTTATTTTTTATATGTGACCAAACTAATATCGATGCAACACCTTACAACGATTTGTTTGTCATTACCCATACAAAACTATATATATATCCTTGGTTCTTCTAAAGCACTCAGGGATATTCTGACTGTTGTCCAATGAACATTACATGAATCATTCTGGTATATGCTCTTAACACTTTAGAGCATATGACATCTGATTTTGTACATATTATTTGTGATCTAAAATCACTCATGTGTTTTTAGTCATCGAGTTTCAAATACACTCAAGTCTTGTTAAACCTTTAATGGATAAGAGCACCTTCTTAATATTTTTATATTAAACTACTTCAATATTCATTCTATGTACTTTAACTTAAACTTATTATGTGTTTCAATCTATCTTCATAGATCTTGACACTAAATATGTTTCAGTCCATATCCTTTCATTGAAGTTAATTCTCAATGAAACCTTTTAATCACATCAAGTATATAATTACATCATTTATAATCAATGATATGTCATCCACATGTAATATTATAATTATATCTTAGCGCTCCCACTTAATTTCTTGCAAATGCAAGCATCTTCATCGTTTCTGATGAAATCAAAACTCTTTGATTATTTCATTCATTGAAGATTCCAACTCTGTGATACTTACTTCATCCAGTGAAGTTTGTATACCTATCTAGTATTCCATGGACTAGAAGATCTAATCTTATCGTAGTCAACTCTTTGAACTTTGTCGTAAACAACCTTTCGACAAGTCGAGCTTCTTCAAGGATATTCCATCCAAGTCCATCAATTTTATAGATCCATTTACTTTCAAAAAGTATTCATCTATCTTGGAATTCATGGCGCATAGCCATTTTAATGGAGTTAGGGCCCATCATAACTTCTTTGTATGTAGTTGGTTTATCATTGTTCAAAATCAATCCTTTGTCCACAAATCATTTATTTGATCACAAAGTAAACCACATCTACAAGGTTCAATAGGTACTTTGATCTCCATGACTATAACACTTTGTAGACATGGGAGCCATGATCGTCGTGGCTGCTTCCGGAACTACCTCTGATGTTTCGCTACTCTGATCATCATGCTCAGGTTCATCAACCTGATCAAGTTCCATTGTCCTCCCACTCAAATACTTCCCTAGAAACAATTTCTTGGAAATGAGAAAGTAACATCGACAAACACTTTTGTCTTTGACTTCATAATGGAAAGAATTCCCAAATTGTTCTCTGGGATAAGCGAAAAAGACTTTCATCTGATTTTGGTTGTAAACTCATTTACTTATGCTATGCATACCAAAATTTAAGAAAGGACTATTAGGGTTTATACCCATGCCTTAACTCATATGGTGTCATTTCAACGGATTCATGATGACGCTCTATTTAGTGTAAAAGCGGTAGTCTCTAAAGCATAATCTACAATAATATAATGGCACCATTTTATTTTATATCATCATTAATCCAACAAGGTTTGGATACGTCTTTCGAATACTCCATCATAACTATTGTGTTCCGAGAAACGTGAGTTGTGGAAAAATTTCATAACTCTCTTAGATGTTCGCTAAAAATCGCAATTCAAATATTTCCACCATGATCCAATCATAGATATTTGACTTTTCTATTACGATGATTTCCACTTCATGCTGAAATTTATTTGAATCTCTTCAAATGTTTCAAACTTCTTCCTTATCAAATAAATATATCCATATATATACACTCAATTCATTGTTGGAAGTTTTCATGAAGTAGAAGAATCTTCTGCTCACAACTATGCCCAATGAACCACATATATCATCATGTATGTTTCCACTAAGTTAGTTGCCCGTTCAACTCTTGGCCTATGAACGGTATTTCGGTCATTTTCTTTAGAAAAGATTTGCAAGTACCAAACGATTCAAAAATCAAATAACTCAAAAAATCCATTTGCATGGAGTTTCTTCATGCGTTCCTTTCTAACATGACCTAAATGGCAGTTCCACAAATAAGTGGAATTCAAATCATTTGCCTTATGGCATTTTAGCGTCAGTGTTATGCATGTGTGTTTCACCATTAAGTTTTATAATAACTTATCCATCATACATGGAGTACGGTCATAACTTTGAACAACTCGTTGTTTTCATTTGACCAGAGAAAATAACAATTATTAAGTTCTTTATTATAAATCTGAAGGGCTAGGTAAAATGCCAACGATGAACATAATAACACTTATTATTTTGTCCAGACGTGCATTATTACCACATTCCTTATTAGTCACTTAGGCCATTGTATTCTTGTATTGTGTTGTGTTGTATGACATCTCATACCAACCAATCTGGTACAAATACCCAAGAACTTCATTGTGTGACCAATCAAAGAATACATTCATAACATGTATATCATCTATATACACCTGAGCTAGACTTTCTAGTCTTTTCTTTCTTTCTGCCAAAATCCTTTTGTAGTTTCTCTTTCGACTTTCCTCGTATTTCTGAAAACACTTCAACATCAATAACTTCTAGGCTTGTTGGTCAAATACAAATAACCTTGAGGTTCACACTTTGAAGTTGATCATCACATGACAAGTGTTCCGGATTTCACTATTAGTAATTTTTTAATGTGATGAACAATTTCACTCATAATTTTATCCATCAAAACATGACAACTTCATGATGAAGCTACTATGGCTTACATGGATATGCGAATAACATTAGTAACCAACTAGTTGGAGGATCGGGACGCCTAGCGTCTTCAACCTTCGCACATTCCCATAAAACTTATGAGTTTATGTAGTCTCACTAAATTTTATTCTATTATCTTGTATTAAGGTCTTAGATATAACATATATCTCACACCTTGCTTATTCTGAAAACAAACTTTTCAGCTCCGTACTTTTCAAACGGATTTGAACATCAAGTTTCACGGAGACAAGATAATTTTTAGATACTAATTGATACCATTGCTTTTCAAATCAGCAATTTGAGGATTACCAAAAGTTTGCTATAGGACTTAATCATTTATTGATTCTTTAACGATACGGTACCAGTCTGTAAAGTTACTTGCCAGACTTAACAATATTTCTATCTCAATTACAAGCCTAGCGTAAAATAGAAAACGGATGCCAATTCTACAAAATTTAATTCAAATACAATTTAGACTTTGTTCAGGATAAATTTGAGTTTACTATTAATTCTTAAATTAACTAGGTGAACTCCCACTCAAAACAACATCCCTCGCATTGTCTTAGTGATCACACGAACCAAATCCACTACACCAAGTCCGATCTTCACGAGAAAAGATGTAGCTTCAAAGGAAAACACTCAAAGTGTTTATCATATCATTCATATGACTCATGCTCTACCTTTTCGTATCACGTGTTCCGAGACCATATATGTACATGCTAGGCTCGTCAAGGCAACCTTAGTATCCGCGTGTGCAAAACTGGCTTGCACCCGTTGTATGCACATGTAGAATCTATCACACCCGATCATCACGTGATGCTTCGAAACGACAAGTCTTATCAATAGTGCATACTAAGGATGAACACTTCATTATCTTGATATTTAGAGAGAGGGATCATCTTATAACGCTACCGTCGCGATCTAAGCAATACAAGATGCATAAAAGGATGAACATCACATGCAATTCATATGTGATATGATATGGCCATTTAGTCTTTGCGCCTTTGATCTTCATCTCCAAAGCACGGACATGATCTCCATCATCAACGGGCATGATCTCCATCATCGTCGGCGTAGCGTCAAGGTCAATGGAGCCATATTCATGGTTGTTCTCCCATGTAGCAACTATTACAACTACTTCTAAATAATACCTCAACATGAAATATAAAGACAACTGACGTGGGCATTACCCTTCGGGTAACTGACATTGCCCTATCCTGTGCGGCCCAATTGGAGGCCCATCAACATACCCGATGGCAAGGCGGGCCGCTAGGACGGTGCTGGAGAAGATTCCTTGAAGAACAAGATAGAGAGGAGCCGAACAAGGAAAGTTTAGAGCTAGGCCTTTTGTAAACCTAGTCGTACACGGACAGATCTCTTGAGACCTGGCCTCCTATATAAAGGCCAGGAGAGGGGCTGTCGAAGGACACAGAATCAATCGTAGCAACTTTAGCCACCAGAAGTCTAGAGCTAGGTCGCTATAGCACTTAGCCTCTCGACAAGATCACAGCCGAAACCTTCGGCACCCCATTGTAACCCAATCTTCTCATAATCAAGATCAGACAGGCAGGACGTAAGGGTTTTACCTCATCGAGGGCCCCGAACCTGGGTAAATCGCTCTCCCCGCTTGTCTGTTAACCGATGTCTCGTGTCAGCCTACAGGATTCCATCAACCCTAAGCCCCAATCTGAGGGCATTGCTGAGGAGTACCCTCAACAATTGGCGCCGTCTGTGGGAACCCTGTCGGCACAAGATCCGTCATCGGCAGATCCAGTCATGTCGTCGGTAGCTTCGTCGACACCATCATCGTCATCATCGCCAAGTTTAGGAAGCCCGATTCGATTCGGCTCCTACGAGTTCACCCCGCACAGTGACTCTTCACGCTCGACTTTCTCAGATCTACAAGGAAACATGGAGATGACGTTCGGCAGCGTCCACTACAACGTCAAACGCGGAAGGAGTCCTTCGACTGCTAGAACCATAGGCCCCCAGGTCAGCAAGGAAATCACCACCACCGGCCGCAGGGCCAAGCCTGTCATCATCAGTCGACCTTTCGGCTGGCCTGACGGACTCGACGAACTCATCCTCGCCATCAACCCCTCGGTCGACGTCTTCAATGTCAATTGGATCCGATAACCCCGTATCTTCAGAGATGACCTCGTACTACTGCTTGAACTGCGACACTAGGCACGGATTAGGATCGAGCGACACACCGTTCATCTGCAGCTCCCAGTATTCATCGGGAGAGGACAATGTCGGCAGCGTCGTCAAGGGGGTCACTTGGAAAGCGGCGCACCACCAAGTTTATGCCGCCAATAACACGGGAAACGCAAGGAATAGGGGAGACGGAGATCACACCCCTCACTCTAGCAGGCGGCTAAGTTTTGAAAACAGCGCCAGTAACAACAACAGCGATTACACCATCGCGGAGGAAGAGTGGGCAGCAGCCAGGGTAGTCGTGCTTAATAACACGTACATCACTCCCTGCTGGAACTTCGGTTGGAACCCTCAATGCCTATCGCTCTATATTAGAGAAAAACCGGGAGCGTCTATCAAAAGAGCAGGCCACCCTTGAGAAACGTCTATTCGCCGCAGAACAATCTAGCGAACGACGAAGGGGTTCACGAGGAAGCGCCTCCCGAAGCAGTCAAGGCGTAGGGAAGCACCGGTCGAGGTTATCCAGGCTTTCGGAAGATGATGCTAGAGAAATCACATCGAACCTGTCCAAGTCCTTCATGACTACGGACACCGCGGGTATGCTACGGCCGAAGACCATCGAGGGAGCAACTGCCAATCTCGCGTCGTACCTCATTAATCAATGACCCGAAGGTTCTATGGCTCAAGCTCACCAGGGCGCATTAGAAAGCCTCGCAATATTAGGAGACAACTTGGTCCCACGGAAGGAAACGACCACGTTACAAGCTAGTGGGTCAAAACATCGCTCGAGGGATGCTCGAGATGAAATCACCCATAGTAGAATCGATAAAGCCAGGCGACGATGCGCTGCTAGGGAGGAATACGACATGTGACACCTCAGATGAAAGCCAAGAGTACGACGGCGAGCTAAGGGGGGCCGATTGCTTAAGCTACAAGATCCGTGAGACGATGCCGCCCAAAAAGTTCAAACCTACCCCCACTGACGCCGCTAAGTACGATGGGCAGCAGGAGCCGAGGTCATGGTAGACGATTACCTACAGACTGTGATCCTACACAAGGGAAATCAGATAGCAGCAATGCAGTGCTTGCAGCTTTACTTGAAGGATTCGGCACGAGCTTGGTTGAGAGGCCTACCGAAAGGTTCCCTCAAATCATGGGATGACCTAGTCGACGCTTTCGTCACGAATTTCCAAGAGACATACAAGAGGCCTGTTGGAATCGAGGAATTACGGCATTGCCAACAGAAGCAGAAGGAGTCGATGCGCGCATACATCGGAAGATTCACCAAACTCCTGAACGCTGCCGAAGACGTTTCCGTCGACAGAGCAATCGACGCCTTCAGTGATGGCTGATGTCTACGCACGCTTCTATTCCTGTAGACAGTGTTGAGCCTCCAAGAGCAGAGGTTTGTAGAACAGCAGCAAGTTTCGCTTAAGTGAATCACCCAAGGTTTATCGAACTCAGGGAGGTAGAGGACAAAGATATCCCTCTCAAGCAACCCTGCAATCACGATACAAGAAGTCTCTTGTGTCCCCAACACACCTAATACACTTGTCAGATGTATAGGTGCACTAGTTCGGCGAAGAGATAGTGAAATACAAGTGGTATGAATGAATATGAGCAAGTAGTAACGGCGCGTAGAAAATAGCTTGTCAGGCGTGCGCTTGATGGTAGTAATATTGCAGGAAGTAAAGATGCAAGAAAACAAGAAATAAGCGATGATTGCAGTATTTGGAAACAAGGCCTAGGGATCATACTTTCACTAGTGGACACTCTCAACATTGCAATCATAAAGGAATATATATAAGCACTTCACTATGCTATTCTGAATTACTCTCTGGCAAGATAACGAACACTAATTCATCATGTAGGAAAACCTTAAAGATGTATTCCCAAGTACTAATAAACACCCCACGCTGTCACCGTGAGCATTCATAGGAGGTACTAACACACCACAATTTCATAGAGACATCCAACTCAAATCATAACTCGGTGAATAAGTATTCTCGTGAAATATAGCCTAAGAGACCCACACGGTGCACACACTCGTCACCTTTACACACGTGGGACAAGGAGTCTCCGGAGATCACATAAGTAAAATCCACTTGAATAGCATAACGACATCTAGATTACAAGCTCATCATATGGATCTCAATCATGTAAGGCAGCTCATGAGATCATTGTATTGAAGTACATAGAAGAGAGATGAACCACATAGCTACCGGTACAGCCCTTAGCCTCGATGGAGAACTACTCCCTCCTCATGGGAGACAGCAGCGTTGATGAAGATGGCGGTGGTGTCGATGGAGATGCCTTCCGGGGCACTTCCCCGTCCCGGCGGCGTGCCGGAACAGAGACTCCTGTCCCCCAGATCTTGGCTTCGCGATGGCGGCGGCTCTGGAAGGTTTCTCGTACCGTGGCTTTTCCGTATCAAAGATTTAGGTCAGGGACCTTTAAATAGGCGAAGAGGCGGAGTCGGAAGGGGTACGGAGCCACCACACAATAGGGGGGCCCCCCCCCCTTGGGCCACGCCGCCCTACTGTCTGGTGGCCCTGTGGCTCTCCTCCGGTCCCTCTCGGGTGTTCTGGAAGCTTCGTGGAATTCTAAGATGCTGCGCGTTGATTTCGTCCGATTCCGAGAATATTTCCTTACTAGGATTTCTGAAACCAAAACAGCAGTAAAACAAAGAACCGGCCCTTCGGCATCTCGTCAATAGGTTAGTTCCGGAAAACGCATAATAATGACATATAATGTGTATAAAACATGTGAGTATCATCATAAAAGTAGCATGGAACATAAGAAATTATAGATACGTTTGAGACGTATCAAGCATCCCCAAGCTTAGTTCCTACTCGCCCTCGAGTAGGTAAACGATAACAAAGATAATTTCTGAAGTGACATGCTATCATAATCTTGATCAATACTATTGTAAAGCATATGAGATGAATGCAGCGATTCGAAGCAATGATGAAGACAATGAGTAAACAACTGAATCATATAGCAAAGACTTTTCATGAATAGTACTTTCAAGACAAGCATCAATAAGACTTGCATAAGAGTTACTCATACAACAATAAATTCTTAGTAAAGGCATTGAAGCAACACAAAGGAAGATATAAGTTTCAGCGGTTGCTTTCAACTTCAACATATATATCTCATGGATAATTGTCGACACAAAGTAATATAACAAGTGCAATAGGTAAACATGTAAGAATCAATGCACACAATTGACACAAGTGTTTGCTTCTAGGATAGAAAGAATAGGTGAACTAACTCAACAATAAAGTAAAAGAATGGCCCTTCGCAGAGGGAAGCATGGATTACTATTTTTGTGCTAGAGCTTTTCATTTTGAAAACAAGATTTTTTTTTTGTCAACGGTAGTAATGAATCATATGTGTTATGCATAATACATCTTATAAGTTGCAAGCCTCATGCATAGATTACCAATAGTGCTCGCACCTTGTCCTAATTAGCTTGGATTAACACGGATTATCATTGCATAACATATGTTTCAACCAAGTGTCACAAAGGGGTACCTCTATGCCGCCTGTACAAAGGTCTAAGGAGAAAGTTCGCATTGGATTTCTCGCTTTTGATTATTCTCAACTTAGACATCCATACCGAGACAACATAGACAACAGATAATGGACTCCTCTTTAATGCATAAGTATTCAAAAACAGATAATATACTCATAAGAGATTGAGGATTAATTTCCAAACTGAAACTTCCACCATGATTCATGGCTTTAGTTAGCGGCCCAATGTTCTTCTCTAACAGTATGCATACTCAAACCATTTGATCATGAAAATCGCCCTTACTTCAGACAAGACGTACATGCATAGCAACTCACATGATATTCAACAAAGGTGTAATAGTTGATGGTGTCCCCAGAAGCATGGTTACCGCTCAACAAGCAACTTATAAGAAATAAGATACATAGCTACATATTCTTTACCACAATAGTTTTTAAGGCTATTTTCCCATGAGCTATATATTGCAAAGACAAAGAATAGAATTTTAAAGGTAGCACTCAAGTAATTTACTTTGGAATGGCAGAGAAATACCATGTAGTAGGTAGGTATGGTGGACACAAATGGCATAGTTTTTGGCTCAAGGATTTGGATGCACGAGAAGAATTCCTCTCAATACAAGGCTAGGCTAGCAAGGTTGTTTGAAGCAAACTCAAGTATAAAACGGTGCAGCAAGACTTACATATGAACATATTGTAAGTATTATAAGACTTTACATCGTCTCCTTGTTGTTCAAACACCTTAACCAGAAAATATCTAGACTCTAGAGAAACTAATCATGCAAACCAAATTTTAACAAGCTCTATGTAGTTCTTCATTAATGGGTGCAAAGTACATGATGCAAGAGCTTAAACATGATCTATACGAGCACAACAATTGCCAAGTATCGAATTATTCAAGACATTATACCATTTACCACATGCAGCATTTTCTGTTTCCAACCATATAACAATGAACGAAGCAGCTTTCAACCTTCGCCATGAACATTAAGAATAAAGCTAAGAACACATGTGTTCATATGCAACAGCGGAGCGTGTCTCTCTCCCACACAAGCATGAATTTATTCAGAGAATGAAAATAACAAAACGAAAATAAAAGCACCCAGACGCTCCAAGTAAAGTACATAAGATGTGACGGAATAAAAATATAGTTTCACTACAGGTGACCTGATAAGTTGTCGATGAAGAAGGGGATGCCTTGGGCATCCCCAAGCTTAGATGCTTGAGTCTTCTTGAAATATGCAGGGATGAACCACGAGGGCATCCCCAAGCTTAGACTCTTCACTCTTCTTGATCATAGTATATCATCCTCCTCTCTTGACCCTTGAAAACTTCCTCCACACCAAACTCAAAACAAACTCATTAGAGGGTTAGTGCATAATCAAAAATTCACATATTCAGAGGTGACACAATCATTCTTAACACTTCCGGACATTGCACAAAGCTACTGGAAGTTAATGGAACAAAGAAATCCATCCAACACAGCAAAAGAGGCAATGCGAAATAAAAGGCAGAATCTGTCAAAACAGAACAGTCCGTAAAGACGATTTTTTTTGAGGCACCAGACTTGCTCAGATGAAAATGCTCAAATTGAATGAAAGTTGCGTACATATCTGAGGATCACGCACTTAAATTGGAAGATTTTTCTGAGTTACCTACAGAGAACCCTGCCCAAATTCGTGACAGCAAGAAATCTGTTTCTACGCAGTAATCCAAATCTAGTATCAACCCTACTATCAAAGACTTTACTTGGCACAACAATGCAATAAAGTAAGATAAGGAGACACTACTAGGAAAAGGGCAATCAGTGGCGCACCACTTTTACCCATCAGTGGCGCACTAGTGGTGCGCCACTGTTATCACGCCACTGCTAACTTTTAGTAGTGGCGCACTCGTGGTGCGCCATTGCTATTTGGCTTAGCAGCTGGCGCACCGTGTAGTGCGCCACTACTAGCTTCATGGTGCGCCACTCCTAAACGTCTTAGGTGCGCCACCGGATAGAAAAAAGGTGCGCCACTACTAAAATTTGAAATTTCTAGATCCGGATCCGGATCGGGATCCGGATCCGGATCCGGCACATTTCGTTTCGAATTTTTTTGGCTCGTTATTTTTTCTCGTTCTTGTTGCTAGAATTATTTTTGCAATGTTCATTCTCATTTTTCTTAACCTAGCCGCCGGTGGTGATGGATGAGGGACGTAGGAGAGGTGAAGAGAGGTGAGGAGATGTAGGAGAGGATGAACAAGAGGACGAAGGCCAGAGGTAATGGAGGCTAGAGGGTCGCCTGAGGGTCGTCGGAGAGTAAGGTCACCGGAGCTCGCCGGAAAGTAAGGTCACCGGAGCTCGACATAGTGGAGGAGGTCGCCGGAGTGAAAGGAGGAGAGGAGAGGAGGAGGTCGCCGGAGTGAAAGGAGGAGAGGAGAGGAGGAGGTCGCCGGAGTGAAAGGAGGAGAGGAGAGGAGGAGGTCGCCGGAGTGAAAGGAGGAGAGGAGAGGAGGAGGTCGCCGGAGTGAAAGGAGGAGAGGAGAGGAGGAGAGCAGGAGGAGGAGAGGAGAATGAAAGCACGAGGAGGAGGGAGGAGGGAGGAGGGGGTTAAGTGGCCGGCTCCTCCATTTTGAAATTCGTGGGCGGGAAGCTTAGCACTGGCGCACCAAGGCATGGGTGCGCCACCGCTATTTTTTTTTCTATTTTTTGCCCAAAATCTAAAACCTGAAAAAAGTCCTGTTTCTGTTTTGAATTTGACGAATCCATTTTTTCTCCAAACGGCCATAGGCCGTTGAATTCGAATAGGAAATTTCGCGTAGATCGATTTTGATATAAAAAAGTTTTTCATCGGAGGTCGTATGCAACCGTAAATCCCGTTTTACCGAAACATGATGCCATTTTGCATAATATATCAAAATTCATTTTTTTCAATTTTCACTAAACCTAGATGACATATTACATGGGCATTTCAAAGGATTTAATTTTTTGAATTTTCTATCTATTTCTTTTATTTTTTGCAAACTCCAAAAGGCGATCCACGGGGGGGGTGTGGAAATGTTTGGGCACCACTTAGCGATGGCGCACCAAGCATGGTGCGCCACTACTAAGTGATGCCCAAACATTTCCATCCTCCCTTTACATAGTAATGGCGCACCATGTAGAGGTGCGCCACTGCTACAAAAAATAGATGTGGCGCACCTCTGCACGGTGCGCCATTGCTATGTATAAGGCTGGGTCAAACCCATGGTCAAACTTAGTGGTGGCGCACCGCAGGAGAGGTGCGCCACTACTACATTTTTAATAGTGGCCCACCACTTTCCGGTGCGCCACTGCTAAGTAGTAGTGGCGCACTGCCCTCTTGGTGCGCCACTAACACCCATCTTACGGCTAGGCTTTTTCCTAGTAGTGAGAGGTTGCTACAGTAGTAACAACTTCCAAGACACAACAAAACAGTAGCAAAATAAAAACATGGGTTATCTCCCAAGAAGTGCTTTCTTTAAAGCCATTAAGATGGGCTCATCAGATTTTAATGATGCACTCGCAAGAAATAGTAGTTGAAGCAAAGGAGAGCATCAAAAGGCAAGTACGAAACAAATTTAAGCCTAACCCACTTCCTATGAAAAGGAATCTTGTACACAAATAAATTCATGAGGAGCAAAGTGACAAGCATAGGAAGATAAAACACGAGTAACTTCAAGAATTTCAGCATATAGAGAGGTGTTTTAGTAACATGAAAACTTCTACAACCATATTTTCCTCTCTCATAATAACTTTCAGTGGCATCATGAACAAATTCAACAATGTAACTATCACATAAAGCATTCTTATTCACATGCATAAAAGTATCATTACTCTCCACATAAGCATAATCAATTTTATTAGTTGTAGTGGGAGCAAATTCAACAAAGTAGCTATCATTATTATTCTCATCATCAAATATAGGAGGCATAGTATAATCATAACAAGCTATCCTCCATAGTAGGTGGCACTAGAAGACCACTATCATTATAATCATCATAAATAGGAGGCAAAGTATCATCAAAGAAAATTTTCTCCTCAATGCTTGGGGGACTAAAAATATCATGCTCATCAAAACCAGCTTCCCCAAGCTTAGAATTTTCCATAGCATTAGCAACAATGGTGTTCAAAGCATTCATATTAATAACATTCCCATTAGCATGCATATAAAGTTCCATGGGTTTTTTAATTCTCTCTTCAAACACATCATGTCCTAATTCAAGATAAAGTTCATAAAGATCTCTCATATTTTTGTTGTTTTCCATTATGCCTTACTAGTGTAAACAAGAAACAAAAAGATGAAATTGCAGGATCTAAAGGAAATAGCTTCGAGCACTTACACCGGCAACAGAAACTAACTTAGTTACCTGAGACCGGAGTATGAGTGCCTTTTACCTTACCTCCCCGGCAACGGCGCCAGAAAATAGCTTGATGTCTACGCACGCTTCTATTCCTGTAGACAGTGTTGGGCCTCCAAGAGCAGAGGTTTGTAGAACAGCAAGCAAGTTTCCCTTAATGAATCACCCAAGGTTTATCGAACTCGTGGAGGTAGAGGACAAAGATATCCCTCTCAAGCAACCCCGCAATCACGATACAAGAAGTCTCTTGTGTCCCCAACACACCTAATACACTTGTCAGATGTATAGGTGCACTAGTTCGGCGAAGAGATAGTGAAATACAAGTGGTATGAATGAATATGAGCAGTAGTAACGGCGCCGAAAAATAGCTTGCCGGCGTGCGTTGATGGTAGTAATATTGCAGGAAGTAAAGATGCAAGAAAACAGTAAATAAGCGATGATTGCAGTATTTGGAAACAAGGCCTAGGGATCATACTTTCACTAGTGGACACTCTCAACATTGCAATCATAAAGGAATATAAATAAGCACTTCACTACGCTATTCTGAATTACACTCTGGCAAGATAACGAACACTAATTCATCATGTAGGCAAACCTTAAATATGTATTCCCAAGTACTAATAAACACCCCACGCTGTCACTGTGAGCATTCATAGGAGGTACTAACACACCACAATTTCATAGAGACATCCAACTCAAATCATAACTCAGTGAATAAGTATTCTGTGAAATATAGCCTAAGAGACCCACACGGTGCACACACTCGTCACCTTTACACACGTGGGACAAGGAGTCTCCGGAGATCACATAAGTAAAATCCACTTGAATAGCATAACGACATCTAGATTACAAGCTCATCTTATGGATCTCAATCATGTAAGGTAGCTCATGAGATCATTGTATTGAAGTACATAGGAGAGAGATGAACCACATAGCTACCGGTACAGCCCTTAGCCTCGATGGAGAACTACTCCCTCCTCATGGGAGACAGCAGCGTTGATGAAGATGGCGGTGGTGTCGATGGAGATGCCTTCCGGGGGCACTTCCCCGTCCCGGCGGCGTGCCGGAACAGAGACTCCTGTCCCCCAGATCTTGGCTTCGCGATGGCGGCGGCTCTAGAAGGTTTCTCCGTATCGAAGATTTAGGTCAGGGACCTTTGAATAGGCGAAGAGGCGGAGTCGGAAGGGGTACGGAGCCACCACACAATAGGGGGGCGCGCCCCCCCTTGGGCCGCGCCGCCCTACTGTCTGGTGGCCCTGTGGCTCTCCTCTGGTCCCTCTCGGGTGTTCTGGATGCTTCGTGGAATTCTAAGATGCTCGGCGTTGATTTCGTCCGATTCCGAGAATATTTCCTTACTAGGATTTCTGAAACCAAAAACAGCAGAAAACAACAACTGGCCCTTCGGCATCTCGTCAATAGGTTAGTTCCGGAAAACGCATAATAATGACATATAATGTGTATAAAACATGTGAGTATCGTCATAAAAGTAGCATGGAACATAAGAAATTATAGATACATTTGAGACGTATCAATGGCATCCGACGTGAAACCTACATAGAGGAACTTGGGCGCAAGAAGCCAAAAACTATAACCAAGTTAATGGAAATCGCCAACAGCTGGGCTGATGGCGAAGACAACGTACGAAGACCACGACAACGCAGTGACGACGAAGACGACGATCAGCCGAAGCACGACTCAGGTGGACAAAGGGATCGCCGTAAGAAAAGAAAAGACCGCAATTACAACGACTGTAACCTGGTAGCTGCGGGGTATTCTGATCGGCAGGACGATCGGTACGACGACAGGCGAGGCGATCGGCAGGACGGCAACCGGAACAACTCTGGAAATCCTGGCAACTACAAACCACGACCACAGAGGACTCCTGAGCTACCCTTTGCTGAACAGATAAACGCTCCCTGCTACCTGCACTCGTACATCGACTCTAAAGACGACAAGAAGAAGTCAAGCCACTTACTCAGAGATTGTCGACAGTTCATCGAAATGCAGAAGCTCATCCAGTAGCAGCAACAGCCAACACCACCGCCACCTCTACCTCAACACCAGGTCCAGCAAGATCAGCCTCATAACCCCAACGAGTCGTTTCCACCACCACGTGGGCAGATGAGCATGATCCACAGGACATGTGTTTCGAGAAGGGAAATGAAGAAGCTCACCCGAGAAATCAATCTGGCAGAAAGCATTATGGCCAACATTCCCGAATATATCGAGTGGTCATGTCAGAGCATTATGTTCAGCAGAGCGGATCACCCGATGACAATCCCAAAACCAGGGCACGCTGCCTTAGTAGTTGAGGCACAGATCGGAGGGTTCAAGATGAGCAAAGTCTTCATGGATGGCGGAAGCGGGTTAAACCTGATATTCGTCAACACAATCAAAAGCATGGGGATCACCATGAGGATGCTAGAAGAGACAGACACATGTTTCCATGGGATCCTCCCCACTTCACCGGCGTACTTGATACGTCCAAAACGTATCTACTTTCCCGAACACTTTTGCTATTGTTTTGCCTCTAATTTGTGTATTTTGGATGCAACTAACACAGACTAACGCTGTTTTCAGCAGAACTGTTCTGGTGTCTCGTTTTTGTGCAGAAATCCAACTTTCAGGAAAATCCTCGGAATTTATGGGAAAGGTCCTATTTTCCCAGAATACTGACGGAGCCAGAAGGGCAAGCCAGGTGGGGGCCCGAGGGCCCCACACACTAGGCCGGCGCGACCCTAGTGTGTGGCGGCCTCGGCTGGCCCCCGACGCCCTCTTTCGGACTACTTATTGCCTTCGACCTAAAAACGCACGGGAGGAAGTCAAAGTCGCCAGAAACCCTCCAGAACGCCGCCACATCGCGAAACTCCGTCTCGGGAGCCAGAAGTCTCCCCCACCGACGCCATCATCACCACCGACGCCTCTCCATCGACCAGCCATGTTTCCCCCATCCATGTGTGAGTAATTCCCCCGCTGTAGGCTGAAGGGGATGGTAGGGATTGGATGAGATTGGTCATGTAATAGTATAAGATTGTTAGGGCATAGTGCCTAGTGTCCGTAATTGGTACTTTGATGATATTGTTGCAACTTGTTATGCTTAATGCTTGTCACTAGGGCCCGAGTGCCATGATCTCAGATCTGAACATGTTATTATTTCATCATGATATTCATTGTTTATGGTCTTACCCGCAAGTTGTATACACATGTCGCCGTCCGGAACCAATGGCCCCGAAGTGACGAAATCGGGACAACCGGAGGGGATGGTAGTGATGTGAGGATCACATGTGTTCACGGAGTGTTAATGCTTTGCTCCGGTACTCTATTAAAAGGAGTACCTTAATATCCAGTAGATTCCCTTGAGGCCCGGCTGCCACCGGCTGGTAGGACAAAAGATGTTGTGCAAGTTTCTCATTGCGAGCACGTACGACTATAATTGGAACACATGCCTATTGATTGCTTTGTATTTAGACACCGTTTTATTATTATCTGCAAATGCCCTGCTTGATTGCTACATGAGTTTCTCTCATCCATGCAACGCCCGTTATCCGTCCCCGTGCCTACGTATTTTAATCCTGCTCGTTTACTATAATTACTACCGTTGTCTCGTTACTCGCTGTCGTTATTTCACTCATCGCTATCGCTATAAAACTGTTACTACTTGATAAACTCTTGCGAGCAAGTATGTTTCCAGGTGCAGCTGAATTGACAACTCCGCTGTTAAGGCTTTCAAGTATTTTTTGTCTCCCCTTGTGTCGAATCAATAAATTGGGTTTTACTACCCGCGAAGACTGCTGCGATCCCCTATACTTGTGGTTTATCAGTACTCTCTTGGCAAAGTTCACCTGAATGTTGTCTTCGGCAAACCCGACAACTTCAGGAAGGAAAAGGTCGAGTTCGAAGTCGTAAACTGGGAATCGCAGTACCACGCTATACTCGGAAGACCAGCTTATGCCAAGTTCATGGCTGTGCCGCATTACGCATACCTCAAGCTGAAAATGCCTGGGAGGAATGGGACAAACATCACAGTCTATGGAAGTTTCTCACGCTCGGACAATTGCGATCGCAACTTTCAGAGGATCGCTGCGAAGTTTGGGGTAAAGAAGGAAGTTGTCGATCTTCTTTCAAAGTCGTCGGCACACGATAGTAAGGAAGACGAACGTGTTAGGCAGACGAAGAAGAAGCCAGCCGATCTTGCCCCAGAAGCTTCGACACTAAAAGCTTCGGTAGCTGATGGCACAACAGTCATAGAAGAAAACAAGACACTGGCAATCACCGCCTGGACTCCTGGCGAAATCAACGACGCTTCCAAAATCGCTGACGCGACATGCAAGCTAGAAGATAAGAAGAACCCTCCTCTTGCTTAAGCGGACGGATAGTATTTAGTTTTCTCTTTTCAACAGGGCACTTCTTCGCCCCTTAGTTTCTTGCCTACTGTATTAACGAGAACTTAAGTTTTGTCTCTTTAAAAGCATTGCAGTAATTCGGAACCACATCATCATAAACCTTGTTTGCGTATCTCGGCGAACGTTGGTGCGATGAAGAACACGCCCAAAGATTCCATTCCGAAAAAGCCTCTGAAATTACGAGTGCTAAAGGATGCGAAATCAACGGGGACCCCGCTCCTTTCCTCTGCTATAGATGCCTCTAAGAGTGCCGTAAATAGCAAGAGTCAGGAAACACGTATATTAACGACCCACGTTCGATACTTTACTTATGGAAGCATCAAAGAACGACGGAGTCATCGGCAAAGCTAGTGCTACCGATATATTCGGGAGCTTCTGTCAGGTCATACATCGGTTGAAAGCAAAGTTGCACATACAACAGGTTTAGCAAGACCCGCAACACGAGCTGATCACTCAAATAATTTGCTGACCAACGAACACATGCGCTTAAACGAGTAATTAAGATTTGCTCCGCCAAAATGTGCCAACGGCATTAACATGGTAAAACTGCATGTATGTGCACCTACCTATAAAAATAGTTTTCAACCTAACAATCCAAACACTCGGGTGTAGTAAGTAATCAAGTATTCTATTTACAATAGGTACACGATTATGAATCACCCTTGTGGAGTTTCTTTCTCTTCAGATGCCTTCGAAGTCTCTTCAAGCATGTCAACAATTATATTGGAAGGTAGTCCCACCTTTGGGTACAGCGGCTCCAAGTCGCCCACAGCGTTGGCAATTGCTAGCAGGTTCGCCGAAGGATAACGCGCGAGAACGAGGGCAAGTGTGAGTCTAGCTCCTGCAAAAAGTTGAGCTCGAACCAAGTCTCGGATTTTCTTGGTGTTACTAAACTTTGACATCAAAGTCAACGACGTGGGAGGAACTTCGTTCAAAGGAAACATCGTCTTCCATATTACTCTCAACCCTTTGTAGCATTTGTCGAAGAAGCGATGGACCTGCTGGACCCGATCTTGGAACTTTGCGACAGCCGAAGCCTTCGAGTGCTCTCTCCAGAAAACCTCATCCGACGGTGATAGCTGAGTCAACGCGTCCACACGTTCGTGGATACGCTTGTTCCCTTCAGCAGGGATCAGAGCAATGACTGGCAGAGGAAACAGGAGAAGTTAAGACGATGCATTCCGTAAAGAAACAAGGAGTAAAAGAACAAGGGGGCTTACAGTTCAAACTCTCTGTGGCCTTATGTAATTCAGTAAGAGCGTAGCGTTCTACGTCAGCTTCAAGATCGCTCTTCTTTTTGATGATAGCAGCCAAGGCATAAGTGCTGCGCATATCCTTTTCCATCTGTGTGATCCGATTCTTCATCCGCGGGAGACGATCACTCTCAGAAACAGCACCCGAAGAATCGTCAACAAATGAAGGCACAGGGAAAACCTGCAAGACATTGTCAAAGGGCATGATGGATTGTTTGGATTCAGCATTGAAAGTTACTCCCATCGGGAGAGTGCAAGTAAAAAATATCGTAATAAGAGTGCACTAACAACATTGCCAGAGTGGAATTTATTACAATCACAAAAGTTTCATGGCAGGACATTGTTTAATCGAACTAAGTTACACAAATCATGGGGTCTGAGTCTGGTTTGACAAGCTCGGACCAGCTGATGACTTTTTTGAGGAAACTAGCTCAAGAAGCTGGTGAGCACACTTGAGAGCCGAAGTTTTAAAGACACCCAGGTCGACAAGTTGCCCATCTTGCTCTTTCGGCAGCTCTTTGGACATATCCTCGATATCCGCTTTGAAGCCATGACCCATCATGAGCTGAAAGGCTAGGAGGGCGCCATAGGTACGCGAAGTACGTTTGAATACCTCGATAACCTCCTTGGTGTTGACGGCGAAAGCATCGATCAGCTGCCCCAAAGTCTTGTCGTGACTAATCTTGGGGAAGATCATCGAGTGCATCCACGTCATGGCTCCCTTGCCCTTCTCGAGGAGGTCCTGCGTAAGCCGAAGCGAAGCAAGAGTCACCGACACAGCGTTCGCCGGAGAATTGTCTGGAAGCTTATCCAAAGCTTCGGCAGGTATATCGGCAGCCTCTGTGAAGAACGAAATAAGAAGGAGTTTACTAACAAGGGATTGAATTCGCAAAGTAATAATCAACAGGGACGCGGAAAGGGAATTACTGAGCAAAGCCAAGGAAGACTGGCGAAGAAGATTATCCTTTTCAACCGCCCAAGCTTCAGCGGCCAGTCTAGATGCCTCTTCGTCCTTCAGCTTCTTCTTCAGCCCCTCGAGTTCCTCCTTCAGGTAGTCGACTTCTTGGCGTGCTTCGGCAGCTATTTTTATTGCGCCTTCCAACTTCGAGGAAGAAGACTTCACCTCCTTTTGCAGTCGAGCCTTGTCCGCTTCCAGGGAAGTGAATTGGGAGGCGGAGGTCTCCAAAGAAGATATGACAGCTCGCAGATCCTTAAGAAAAGGGAAAAATAGATATTTGATGAAGGATCACTAATCAAGGTACATTCAGGAAAGTTTGCGTCGCGACAGAAAAAGACTTACAGGTTTCCCTGAAGGAGGACTTGCGGCAGCAACAGTCGAAGGAATATCTTTCCCCTTGGAAAGGGAGGAAGCAGTCGATACCTGGGCCGCGGGGACTGCAGTAGGGGCTGAAGCCTCGGAAGCTGCAAGATTCGGCAGAGCGGCGCCAGATTTGGCCTTCTCAGATGGAGGCTCGATGAAACCTTCGTCACTGCAAAAAAGAAAATTGGCAAAAGTTAAGAAAAGAATGTGAATGGTAAGAACAGAATACGAATTCTGGGAAAAGAAGCAAGAACTTACCGGTCGAAGAGATCATCTTCGTCGGCAAAGCCACCGGATGTTCTCTTCACAGGCGAAGCTCTGGCCTCCTCCACAGCTGCATTAACAAAGGCAGCATGATCATCGTCATTGTCACGCACTGATCCCGCTGTGTCGCTAGTATCGTTGGCTGGGGGTGGAGGATTGGTAAAGTCAGCTTCAAAATTCATCGGATCATCGCGTTCATCCTTTGGGCTTGTGTTTTCGTCAGTATGAAATCCAACATGGGCTGAGGAATCTCTTCCCTCGGAAGTATCATCCGGAAGGTCACGCAAGTTTCCAGGAGCTATGGGGATCTGTCGAAGAAAAACAAGTAAGAATAATGATAGTCATATTGATCAAAGAGAACAGAGTAAAAAGAGTATCAGGAGGAAAATTTACCTCCATTGGCGGATGATCAGCATCAAAAGGTGGATGAGAAGATATCTGCGGAATTGAATCTTCCTGGTTGAAGAGAGTAAGGCGTCAAACTTCATCAAGCAGTTCTTTTTCCGATAGTTCAGCAATATTTATCCTAGTCTCATCCTTCGGACCCGAATATAACCACATCGGATGAGCCCTGTCCATGATCGGCTGAACCCGACGCTTCAGGAACACAGCAGCTACCTCTGTACCTATCATGGTCTGGCCATCGGCTTCTTTGATCCGAAGAAATCTGTCAAATAACTCGTCGACTGCTGGCTTTTCGTCGGGAGAAAGGATGTTCTTCCAAGAGTCTTATGTTTGGCTTCGAGAACATCGGAGAAGCGAGGAAGGTGGGGGTCGGTTGTTGAAGAATCCCTAATGTAGAACCACTTCAGTCTCCATCCTTGCACAAATTCTCTCATCGGAAAGTTGAAATAATTGACTTCTGAGCGGGCGACAAACCCAACTCCCCCAATGATAAAGGTTCCACTGCTACTGCTGTATCTTTTACGAAGAAAATTTTCTTCCACAACCCAAAGTGAGGTTCAATGCCCAAAAACGCTTCGCAAAGGGTGATGAACACATCAAGGTGAAGGATTGTGTTGGGGGTAAGTTGCCACAGTTGGATCTCGTAAGACTGTAGAAGGTGATGAAGGAACTTGTGGGCAGGGAGCGAGAGACCTCGATACAAGAACGACAAGAACATCACGGTAAAACCAGCAGGAGGATTAGGCCGAGAAATTGCACCTGGGAGAATTACATTCCCCTCGTCGGAAGGGATTAGACCAAGGCTCCGAGCCCTCTTTTCATCACGCTTCGTGACGGAGGATGCCAGCCAATCGCCGGGGTTGGACCCAGCCATGGAGCTTGATGGCGCTGGCGGCGCCGGAGCTGGAGGAGGAGCGTCTGGAGCGCTTTTCTTCGGAGATTTGAAGAAGCCTTGGCGGCAGCACCGCCGCTCACAGAACTAGCGGCGGCGGTGGGGTTCTTCTTCTTCACCATCGTTGGATCTGGAGAAGATCTAGAAGCAGCGGCGGCGGCGCAACGGTTATGATGGAAGAAGGAAAAGAGGACGCAAGAATGATGTGTGAGAATGGGAGGGCTTGCTCCGAAAGGTTATAAAAGCGCAGGGAAACCTGAGGACTGCGTGGGCACGTGTCATTGTTTCCAATTCATTAAGAGGACCCTCTCTTCATCGTTGATCGCGGAAATCGAGGAGATGTCTTGGTAACTATATGAGAGTAGCGGATATTTCTTAAAAACAGAACCACGCAGAAGTAGGATAGGCCCAACGGGTCGTGTCTCGTCGACCGGAATTGTAGTATTGATAACGTCATCAGTGATGTCGTGAAGACCGCCGGAAGCATTCGAAGAAAAATGAAAGAGTATCAGATGGTCGACTTGAGTCTACGCACGGATCGCAAGCATCCGCACCTAGACTCGAGGGCTACTCCCATCGGGAGCGCTGAACGTGCACCCGATAAAACTTTTTTGCACTCCAGGATCATGCCCGGGGACTTGATTCTGTGTAGAGTAACGTTGTATTGCCATCGGCAGTTAACCAGCAAAGCTGGGCACGTTACTCAACATCCTTTACGCGTTGAAACCTTACTGAAGAATATAAGCTCCGGTACAAATGTATCGGGTGACTTATGAAGCCTTGCAGAAAAACTTCGGCAGAAGAAGACGTTCGAGTGGCACAACTTGAGTCTACGCACGGATTGCAAGCATCCGTACCTAGACTCGGGGGCTACTCCCATCGGGAGCGCTGGACGCGCACCCGATAGAAGAAGATAATGCTGATACAAGACGGACAAAAACAATCAAGGGAGAAGAAAATTCAGTGGAGGCATGCTTTAGTCTCTACCCGAAACATCTTCGGCTAGACACTCGGGGACTACTGACGTGGGCATTACCCTTCGGGTAACTGACATTGCCCTATCCTGTGCGGCCCAACTGGAGGCCCATGAAGATACCTGATGGCAAGGTGGGCCGCTAGGATGGTGCTGGAGAAGATTCCTTGAAGACCAAGATAGAGAGGAGCCGAACAAGGAAAGTTTAGAGCTAGGTATTTTGTAAACCTAGTCGTACAAGGACAGATCTCTTGAGACCTGGCCTCCTATATAAAGGCCAGGAGAGGGGCTGTCGAAGGACACAGAATCAATCGTAGCAACTTTAGCCACCAGAAGTCTAGAGCTAGGTCGCTGTAGCACTTAGCCTCTCGACGAGATCACAGCCGAAACCTTCGGCACCCCATTGTAACCCAATATTCTCATAATCAAGATCAGACAGGCAGGACGTAAGGGTTTTACCTCATCGAGGGCCCCAAACCTGGGTAAATCGCTCTCCCCGCTTGTCTGTTAACCGATGTCTCGTGTCAGCCTACAGGATTTCATCAACCCTCAGCCCCAATCGGAGGGCATTGCCGAGGAGTACCCTCGACAACAACCATAAGGCTCCTACCGGTTGCCACAATACAATAATGATCATCTCATACATATTCATCATCATATCATGGCCATATCACATCACCAAACCCTGCAAAAATAAGTTAGACGCCTCTAATTTGGTTTGCATATTTTACGTGGTTTAGGGTTTTCGAGTAAGATCCAATCTACTTACGAACATGAACCACAATGGTGAAACTAGTGTTGTCAATAGAAAGAGTAGATTGAATCTTCACTATGGTGGGAGAGACAGACACCCGCAAAGCCACTTATGCAATACAAGTTGCATGTCAAGCGTGGAGCAAGTCTCATGAGACGCGGTCATGTAAAGTTAGCCCGGGCCGCTTCATCCCACCATCCCGCAAGATGCAAAGTACACTAACTAAAAACAACAAAAGCATCAACGCCCACAAAAACCATTGTGTTCTACTCGTGCAACCAATCTATGCATAAACACGGCTCTGATACCACTGATGGGATTCGTAGCATAGAAAACAAAAAAATTCCTACCTCAAGACCGAATAACAAGCCAAGATCTAATCTAGTAGATGGTAGCAACGAGATGTATGTGAGACTTACCCTCGAAGATTCCAAAGCCTACGAGATTAGATCTCGTGGTTGATGTAATCGATCACTTGCCGCTTTCAAAAGCGCGTAGAGGATCTTGATGGTGCCACAGTCGGGCAGCTACCTCCGTACTCGGTCACACGTTCGGTGTTGATGATGACGTACTTCTCCCCGGTCCAGCGGGCAGCGGATGTAGTAGATCCTCCTCGAAATCCCGCCAGCACGACAGCGTGGTGATGGTGGTGGTGGAGATCTCCGGCAGGGCTTCGCCGTAAGCACTGTGGGACAAATAGGAGGAGGGAGGTGAGGGGCGGCTAGGGTTTGGGCGCAGGGTGGTGCTGCGACTTGGGGAGCTAGGACTGCGACTTGAGGTGCCCTTGGGGTGCCCCTTGGTCCCTTTAAATAGGTGGTCAAGCCCCTTGGGTCGTCCATAAACCTGCCCCCAAGTTTGACTGAGTTCCGACAGGTTTCCGGTTCCGAAAACCTACTCCTTCTCGGACTCTTTTGCCAATTCCGAAATTGCATTAAGGAAAGACTTATTTTCCTTTAAGGCAACGTGGTTGCACCTATTATGGAACCTTCCTTAGGCATCCCGGGTCTTCCCGGACACTTCCGGAACCTTCCATAATATTCCGGTCCTTCCAAAACTTTCTAGAAGCTCCGGTCAAAACACCGGACATTTTCCGAACCTCGGAAAATGAATTCCCATATAAGAATCTTATTCTTAGGAACATTCCGAAAGTCCTCGTGATGTCCTGGATCCCATCCGAGACTCCGAACAACATTCGAACTCCATTCCATATTCCATATCTACTTATAACGATATCAAACCTTAAGTGTGTCACCCTACGGTTCGAGAACTATGCGGACATGATCGAGACTCCTCTCCGATCAATAACTAATAGCGGGACCTGGAGATCCATAATAGCTCCCACATATTCAACGATGACATCGTGATCGAAAGAACCATTCACATACGATACCGATTCCCTTTGTCACGCGATACTTCACTTGTCCGAGGTTCGATCATCGGTATTTCCATACCTACTTCAACCTCGTTACCGACAAGTACTCTTTACTCGTACCGTCGTATGTCATCTCTTGTGACCTAGTCACATGCTTGCAAGCTAATTAGACGACATTCCACCGAGAGGGCCCATAGTATATCTATCCGTCATCGGGATGGACAAATCCCACTCTTGATCCATATGCCTCAACTTACACTTTCCGAACATTTAATCCCATCTTTATAACCACCCATTTACGCAATGGCGTTTGATGTAATCAAAGCATCCTTCCGGTGTAAGTGATTTACATGATCTCATGGTCAAAGGACTAGGTAACTATGTATCGAAAGCTTATAGCAAGTTGAGTTTAATGAGTTGATCTCATGCTATGCTTACTATGGGTGTGTCCATCACATCATTCACCTAATGATATGATCTTGTTATTAATAATATCCGATGTTCATGATCAGGAAACCATGATCATCTATTAATCAACAAGCTAGTTAAATGAGAGGCTTACTAGAGACTCTGGTTGTATACACAACACACATGTATTAATGTTTCCGGTTAATACAATTATAGCATGGACTGTAAATATTTATCATGAACACTAAGATATAACAATAACTATTTTATTATTACCTCTCGGGCATATCTCCAACAGTTAGAGGGGGTAGGGTGGAGGAATGCATGCTGAAAGCAGGGGCTGGGAGGAATGAATATTGCCGCAGACCTTCGGTCGGGGGGGGGGGTCTTGGCGACGATGATGTGTATTAGGTTGATGTTCTGGGGACCTGGTCTTCGTTGGGGACTTGTTCCAGCGATGCGGGGGAGACTGTGGAAAGCTACCAGGGGAGGCCGGGCGGTGATGTTGGGATGGTCGGGCGGCCACTTAGGGGGAACCCGGCGGCAGCGATGAGAAGGTCGGGAGGCAGTGCTCTAGTGTCTGATATATTTTGCATTGCTTTAAAGATCTTATATTGAAATTTAAATTTGGAGAATGCCTATTGTAAGTTGTGATATGTTTTCTTATTATACATACTTCCTTCGAAGTTATCAGATGTACTGTTCTGGCAGATGTTGTCCACCTATATCATTATTAGTATGGTAATCAAAGAAGATTTTTTCCACCTATAATGGGCAATCTGTTTGTGAAGGAATACTTCTTTTAAATTGATTCACGAATAAATATTGGGCTTACAAGGCTTATTTGAAGAATAATCCAAATATTAGGGCTTCAAAAAAGTGGATGTAGTAGCGGTATACATATTCACTGAAATCGGGTCGCACCGTGCCAGTTAGTTGGCGCCCCAACCTCTAGTGGAGATACAAATCCTTAGGACAACAAAGGTCCTTAGAAGTGTGCACAACTTCTCTTGTATGGAAGATCGAAGTCGAAAACAAAATAAAGTAATACATCTGTAGTTACACTTTCGAATTTCATGGGTCATCATAGAAGAAAACAACACTGCAGCGTTGCACGACAGCTATTGGAGGATGCAGCAGCACGCGGAAGGGTAAAGAAATTGTTTGATGACATTTTCGATTAAAGTGAATATGATGTGAAGTATTTACAGATTGGATATAATTTTATTAGGGGTTATCAAGAACGGGTGCAGCACAAACCACGATGCATACATTTTTTTTCTTATCATTGAAGATCAACTCTTGAGATCATTGATCACAATATTTGTGTATCAGTTGGGTTACTAAACTATTCAGCGGGAGCGATTTCCTAGAATGAACAAATTTAATTAACTATGTAAGTCGTTATTAAATCTTGATCTTTTGTGCATTACAGTGCCAATGACAGTGAGAGCAATTCCAATAGTGTAGCCAGCTGCTGGCTATAAACCAAGTACCATATCATCTATAGCCAGCTTAGAGCCAACATATACAACAATGAGCTATAAAAATGTAGTACTTTATCAATGTATGACCCACCTTTCATTCTCACAAAGTGCCTAGGAGCACGTACTAGAGCTGGCTCTTGCATAAGAGACCACTCTCCTCCTCTCTCTCCTCCAGCTAAGCAATAATATACTATTTTAATCCTTATAGCCAGCTGACTAGAACTTATCGGTCGGGGGGGGGTGGTCTTGGCGACGATTATGTGGATTAGGTCGATGTTTTGGGGACCTGGTCTTCGTAGGGGACTTGTTTCAGCGATGCGGAGGAGACTGTGGAAAGCTGCACCAGGGGAGGCCGGCGGTGATGTTGGGATGGTCGGGCGGCCACTTGGGAGGAAGCCGGCGGCATCGATGGGGAGGTCGGGAGGCAGTGCTCAAGTGTCTGATATATTTTCAATTGATATAAAGAGCTTATATTGAAATTTAACTTTGGCGGATGCCTATTGTAAGTTGTGATATGTTTTTTTATTAAACGTTCTTCCTTCGAAGTTATCGGATGTACTTGTTCGGCAGATGTTGTCGACCTATATGATTATTAATATGGTAATCAAAGAAGATTTTTCCACCTATAATGGGAAATCTGTTTGTGAAGCAATATTTCTATCAAATTGATTCACCAATAAATATTGGGCTTACAAGGCTTATTTGAAGAATAATCCAAATATTAGGGCTTCAAAAAAATGGATGTAGCAGAGCGGTATACATAGAACAACACACATGCACTGAAATTGGGTTGCACTGTGCCGGTTAGTTGGGGCCCCAACCTTTAGTGGAGATACAACTCCTTAGGAAAACAAAGCTCCTTAGACATGTGCACAACTTCTCTTGTATGGAAGATCGAATTCGAAAACAAAAATTTATACATCTGTAGATACAGTTTCGAATTCCATGGGCTAGGCATAATAGAAGAAAACAACAATGAAACGTTGCACGATAGCTATTGGAGGATGCAGCAGCACACGGAAGGGTAAGAAAATTGTTTGAGGACATGGTCGAAGTGAATATGATGTGGAGTATTTACAGATTGGATATAATTTTATTAGGGGTTATCGAGAACGGGTGCAGCACAAACCACGATGCATACATTTTTTTTCTTATCACTGAAGGTCAACTCTTGAGATCATTGATCACAATATTTGTGTATCTGTTGGGTTACTAAACTATTCAGGGGGAGCGATTTTCTAGAATTATCAAATTTAATTAACTATGTAAGTCGTTATTAAATCTTGATCTTTTGTACATTACAATACCAATGACAGTGAGATAACGGTAGTTGAGATAGGAGAATATTTTGTCCAGCTCGGCTATAAGTTATCATCTTTTCCTGTGAGAAGAAGTCCACCAAATATCAAGGTCGTATATATTAGGATAAACCACAAAGTATTCAATATAAATAAAGAAATAACATGAGAACCAAAAACAGCAAACTTAGTGACGATGAGAGAAGAGGCTGAATTCAAGGCTAAGTTGCAAGTAATATTTTTTTGTCACAATTATTTTATCTGTTTTGTGATCTTGAATACAGTTGGGAATTAGATTTGAAAATAATAACCTTTGTAGATGCGGATAAAACATACTCAATTGTTTTTGAAAGTTGTATTGAAAGTTATGTAACCTTGTGCATCACAAACCTCGGTGAACACACTCTTGTGATCATAGATAGTTGACTATATGAATCAATGATGACATTGTTTGATGCATGTGATGAGTTATTTATTTATGTGAAAAATCTTCTAGCATGGGAGATTCTAATTAGTCCTCTATACCGACTCTTGATCTTCCTGGGGCGCTAACAAAATCATGCAATAGATACTTATACACTAGTAGAAAGTTGGGCTTCCGTCCATACATTTTGCCCGGCCTAGTCTGGAGCCGGGACAAATAAGCCGACCACATCGCCTCAAAATTACCGAGAAGCTACGGGGCCTTTTGTCGTGGTTGTTTAAGTCCATTTGTCTAGGTTGGAGGTTCCAGCCGGGACAAAAGGGTTTGGGGCCTTTTGCGGCCTGCTGGCAGCCCTTTTGTCCGACTGGAGATACGAGCCGGGACATAAAGTCTAACCGTCCCGCGTGGAAACCGATTCGTCTACCATTACTGCACATGGCAAACAGAGAGAAGAACATGATCATCGCCGCCGGAAGTTGCATCACCGCCGGTGTCATTGGGCTGGCCTTTTCACCTCTCTCTCTCCCATATATACATGCCTTGTTCTTTTTGAGATCTCCGTAGCAACCAAAACTGCACCATTAGCCACATCTCTCCCAAAAAAGAGCCCGAACTCTCTCTCTCTCCCGCGCCCGGCCGGCCCTCTCTCGAGTGTCTCATGGATCCGGAAATGGTCAAGCTCGCGCGCGCCCTCGACTTCCCTCGATCTGAAGTCTACTAGGATGTCATCGAGAAGATGAATTTCAAGGTCACGTACACCCTCCGTGCGAAGAGGGTGGAGAGGTCGATCCACGCCGTCAAGAGGGATTTCCTCAACGCCGCGGAAATCAAGGTTAGCTTTTCCATGGCTTTTGTTATCAAAGATGTAGCAAAGAAGTATTTTCTTAGAAGGTGCATAAAATTTAGAGATATCATAAACCATCCAAAATCCTAATGATAATTGTTTTTTCTGTGTTTGAAAGTCATGGGCATGGACTGCGAGTTTACCGACCCTCGCAAGGGTAATCAACGTGCCACCATCCTTCAACTCTCCCTTCCATATTGTTCATGCCGATGAAGTGCCACAACTTCTCATCGATTTTCTTGCGGACAAGAACATCAGATTCTGTGGCCCGGCAATCCACAATGATGTGAATATGTTGCATACCTACGTAATTCATGGTATTCCATATGCGATCAACCTCCAGCAGATCCTTCGGAACCCCGTCCCAAATAAGCAGACTTTGAGTTTGTATGATTTGGCAAATCATTATATTGGGACAGGTCTCGAGCAGAAGAAGAAGTTCAGTAAGAAGAACAAGACTTAGAAGATCGCCAAGGAATTAGAAGACGAAACAATGATTTTTTGACGCGGCGATTTTTCCCTTGAGCCATAAGCAACTTCAGTATACCGCTCTCGACACTCGCCTCGGCTTCGAGCTGGGTAGGAGGCATTTCTGGGCACTTGGCTACAATGGCTAGTTGGATTGCCTCGGACTTAATATTTATGAGTAGATGCATGGTGGTGTGGTGTGTGCTGTCGTGTGTGCCTTCTATGTATGAACATATGAATCGTCGCGATCAATGTATTAAATCTTTCTATTATATTGTTATTCAAATTCCTCACACTTTTGATAATATTATAGGGATTTCTATTTTCGTGCCCTCGGTTCCTTAGTTGTGCTCAGTTTTCCCCAGCTCCTTAGTTTTTCCTCAGTTTTCCCCAAGACCTTGTCTGAAACCATCACAGATGCTGTAATGGCCGGTTGCCCGACGGTTGACCGTTATCTTCTGACTAGTGGGGCCACGTAGAGCCCGCAAAGACACGTCAGACCATCCATCTTTGTTTGACCGTAAGCATCGTTGTATCCCTGACCAAAACGCGCACGAGTGGGGCTTCGGTATATCGAATGACAAGTGGGCCATGGCGCTGATACAAGGGGCAATACACGGGTGGGAATTGATTTTTAAACGGAGCTCTACAGCGATGGCACGGAGGAGGTGGCCTGCGGGGTGCCGAGATGAGATCGACGTCCACAAAGAACTGCATGAGGCGAGACCAGACGCATTAGATAGATATGAACTAGACGCGTTTAACCATGCAAAGAAGAGAAGAAATGGTCGACGACATCGACGACTACCTCAAAACTTTGACTGACCGTGTCCGACACGAACGCGAGCAATGTAGAGAAAACTAGTGTCTCTCCTTTCTGGCGTGTATAGATGGGTGCTAGAAGAGTGGTGGCGAAGGGAAAGACCTCGCGGTGGTCTGTGGCGTCCAGCATAGCGGGGCGGCGTGGCCGTGCCCACATCGGCGTGCATGCATGTTCGGCATTGGCATCAGCATGTACGTTCGGCATTGGCCTCGGCGGTATCTCTGGTGTGTCAGTGATCGAATGAGGGGACGGGATTGAGGGTGCATCCCGACGATGACCTAGCAGTGGCGGCGAGCATAGCCGTTCTGACCATGCCGATATCGGCATCGGCAAAGTTTGGAGGCTGTGGTGCTCGAATCAAGGTGGGATTTGTTTCTTGTATGCCAAAAGTGATTTGAACCAAGTTTCGTGTTGAAGGTTAGGTAACGAAAGTTTGTAACTAAGCCCAAAATTATACTAGCGCCATGGTGAGGTTCTTTTTGATAGAGCTATACGGTTGGGCAAACTTTTTTGACACTTTTTGGATAGGGTTCCTTGTTACACGTATGGCATCATGTATGGCAAATTTGGGGTGATTTGGAGATGTTCGAAAAAATCACTTTGCTTAAACGCATGCCGTTTCGTCTCATTGAAACCAGCTTTTCTAACAAGGTGATTTATTCTACCTTCTCTAAATGACCTCAAATTTCATACAGCTGTTCTTCTATACATAGATAGATAGATTGTTTCGTTTTTATATTTTTCGAACTTTTTATTTCCCTTTATAATACCCAATTGTTTTTCAGGTCAAAACCTTGATGGCGCGTGAGACAGACGTCCGTTGGGAACCCCAAGAGGAAGGTGTGATGCGTACAGCAGCAAGTTTTCCCTCAGTAAGAAACCAAGGTTATCGAACCAGTAGGAGTCAAGGAACACGTGAAGGTTGTTGGTGGCGGAGTGTAGTGCGGCACAACACCAGGGATTCCGGCGCCAACGTGGAACCTGCACAACACAATCAAAGTACTTTGCCCCAACGTAACAGTGAGGTTGTCAATCTCACCAGCTTGCTGTAAACAAAGAATTAAACGTATTGTGTGGAAGATGATTGTTTGCGAAGAACAGTAAAGAACAGAGTTTGCGGTAGATTGTATTTCAGATGTAAAGAATGGACCGGGGTCCACAGTTCACTAGTGGTGTCTCTCCCATAAGATAAATAGCATGTTGGGTCAACAAATTACAGTTGGGCAATTGACAAATAAAGAAGGCATAACAATGCACATACATATATCATGATGAGTACTATGATATTTAATCAAGGCATTACGACAAAGTACATAGACCGCTATCCAGCATGCATCTATGCCTAAAAAGTCCACCTTCAGGTTATCATCCGAACCCCTTCCAGTATTAAGTTGCAAACAACAGACAATTGCATTAAGTATGGTGCGTAATGTAATCAACACAAATATCCTTAGACAAAGCATCGATGTTTTATCCCTAGTGGCAACGAGCACATCCACAACCTTAGAACTTTCTGTCACTCGTCCCGGATTCAATGGAGGCATGAACCCACTATCTAGCATAAATACTCCCTCTTGGAGTCACAAGTATCAACTTGGCCGGAGCCTCTACTAGCAACGGAGAGCATGCAAGAACATAAATAACATATATGATAGATTGATAATCAACTTGACATAGTATTCAATATTCATCGGATCCTAACAAACACAACATGTAGCATTACAAATAGATGATCTTGATCATGATAGGCAGCTCACAAGATCTAACATGATAGCACAATGAGGAGAAGACAACCATCTAGCTACTGCTATGGACCCATAGTCCAGGGGTGAACTACTCACACATCGATCCAGAGGCCATCATGGCGATGAAGAGCCCTCCGGGAGATGATTCCCCTCTCCGGCAGGGTGCCGGAGGCGATCTCTTGAATCCCCCGAGATGGGATTGGCGGCGGCGGCGTCTCAGTAAGGTTTTCCGTATCGTGGCTCTCGGTACTGGGGTATTCGCGACGAAGGCTTTAAGTAGGAGGAAGGGTAGGTTTAGGGGCGGCACAAGGGCCCCACACAACAGGGCGGCGCAGGCCCTAGCCTGGCCGCGCGGCCCTGGCGTGGCGTCGCCTCGTCGCCTCGTCGCCCCACTTCGTAATCCTTTCAGTCTTCTGGAAGCTTCGTGGAAAAATAAGACCCTGGGCATTGATTTCGTCCAATTCCGAGAATATTTCCTTTGTAGGATTTCTGAAACCAAAAACAGCAGAAAACAGCAACTGGCTCTTCGGCATCTCATCAATAGGTTAGTGCCGGAAAATGCATAATAATGACATATAATGTGTATAAAACATGTGAGTATCATCATAAAAGTAGCATGGAACATAAGAAATTATAGATACGTTTGAGACGTATCAAGCATCCCCAAGCTTAGTTCCTACTCGCCCTCGAGTAGGTAAACGATAACAAAGATAATTTCTGAAGTGACATGCTATCATAATCTTGATCAATACTATTGTAAAGCATATGAGATGAATGCAGCGATTCGAAGCAATGGTGAAGATAATGAGTAAACAAATGAATCATATAGCAAAGACTTTTCATGAATAATACTTTCAAGAGAAGCATCAATAAGACTTGCATAAGAGTTACTCATAAAGCAATAGATTCAAAGTAAAGGCATTGAAGCAACACAAAGGAAGATGGCATTGAAGCAACACAAAGGAAGATATAAGTTTCAGCATATTTATCTCATGGATAATTTTCAACACAAAGTAATATAACAAGTGCAATAGGTAAACATGTAGGAATCAATGCACACAGTTTACACAAGTGTTTGCTTCTGAGATAGAAAGAAGTAGGTAAACTGACTCAACAATAAAGTAGAAGATAGGCCCTTCGCAGAGGAAAGCATGGATTACTATTTTTGTGCTAGGGCTTTTCATTTTGAAAACAAGAAACAATTTTGTCAACGGTAGTAATAAATCATATGTGTTATGTATAAGACATCCTATAAGTTGCAAGCCTCGTGCATAGTATACCAATAATGCTCGCACCCTGTCCTAATTAGCTTGGATTAACACGGATTATCATTGCATAGCATATGTTTCAACCAAGTGTCACAAAGGGGTACCTCTATGCCGCCTATACAAAGGTCTAAGGAGAAAGCTCGCATTGGATTTCTCGCTTTTGATTATTCTCAACTTGGACATCCATACCGGGACAACATAGACAACGGATAATGGACTCCTCTTTAATGCATAAGCATTCAACAACGATTAATATTCTCATAAGAGATTGAGGATTAATTGTCCAAACTGAAACTTCCACCATGATTCATGGCTTTAGTTAGCGGCCCAATGTTCTTCTCTAACAATATGCATACTCAAACCATTTGATCATGAAAATCGCCCTTACTTCAGACAAGACGAACATGCATAGCAACTCACATGATATTCAACAAAGGTGTAATAGTTGGTGGCGTCCCCAGAAGCATGGTTACCGCTCAACAAGCAACTTATAAAGAAATAAGATACATAAGTACATATTCTTCACCACAATAGTTTTTAAGGCTATTTTCTCATGAGCTATATATTGCAAAGACAAAGGATAGAATTTTAAAGGTAGCACTCAAGTAATGTACTTTGGAATGGCAGAGAAATACCATGTAGTAGGTAGGTATGGTGGACACAAATGGCATAGTTTTTGGCTCAAGGATTTGGATGCACGAGAAGAATCCCTCTCAATAAAAGGCTAGGCTAGCAAGGTTGTTTGAAGCAAACTAAAGTATAAAACGGTGCAGCAAAGCTCACATATGAACATATTGTAAGTATTATAAGACTTTACATCGTCTCCTTGTTGTTCAAACACCTTAACCAGAAAATATCTAGACTCCAGAGACCAATCATGCAAACCAAATTTTAACAAGCTCTATGTAGTTCTTCATTAATAGGTGCAAAGTACATGATGCAAGAGCTTAAACATGATCTATATGAGCACAACAATTGCCAAGTATCAAATTATTCAAGACTTTATACCAATTACCACATGCAACATTTTCTGTTTCCAACCATATAACAATGAATGAAGTAGTTCAACCTTCGCAATGAACATTAAGAATAAAGCTAAGAACACATGTGTTCATACGAAACAGCGGAGCGTGTCTCTCTCCCAAACAAAGAATGCTAGAATCCGATTTTATTCAAACAAAAACAAAAACAAAAACAAACAGACGTTCCAAGTAAAGCACATAAGATGTGACAGAATAAAAATATAGTTTCACTAGAGGTGACCCGATAAGTTGTCGATGAAGAAGGGATGCCTTGGGCATCCCCAAGCTTAGATGCTTGAGTCTTCTTAAAATATGCAGGGATGAACCACGGGGGCATCCCCAAGCTTAGACTTTTCACTCTTCTTGATCATATTGTATCATCCTCCTCTCTTGACCCTTGAAAACTTCCTCCACACCAAACTCAAAACAAACTCATTAGAGGGTTAGTGCATAATTGAAAATTCATATATTCAGAGGTGACATAGTAATTCTTAACACTTCTGGACATTGCACAAAGCTACTGAAAGTTAATGGAACAAAGAAATCCATCAAACATAGCAAAACAGGCAATGCGAAATAAAAGGCAGAATCTGTCAAAATAGAACAGTCCGTAAACACGAATTTTTTAGAGGCACTGGACTTGCTCACATGAAAATGCTCAAATTGAATGAAAGTTGCGTACATATCTGAGGATCACGCACGTAAATTGGCAGATTTTTCTGAGTTACCTACAGAGAATCCTACCAAATTCGTGACAGCAAGAAATATGTTTCTGCGCAGTAATCCAAATCTAGTATTGACTTTACTATCAAAGACTTTACTTGGCACAACAATGCAATAAAATAAAGATAAGGAGAGGTTGCTACAGTAGTAACAACTTCCAAGACTCAAATATAAAACAAAAGTGCAGAAGTAAAATGATGGGTTGTCTCCCATAGGCGCTTTTCTTTAACGCCTTTCAGCTAGGCGCAGAAAGTGTGAATCAAGTATTATCAAGAGACGAAGCATCAACATCATAATTTGTTCTAATAATAGAATCATAAGGTAACTTCATTCTCTTTCTAGGGAAGTTTTCCATACCTTTCTTGAGAGGAAATTGATATTTAATATTACCTTCCTTCATATCAATGGTAGCACCAACAGTTCGAAGAAAAGGTCTTCCCAATATAATGGGACAAGATGCATTGCATTCAATATCCAAGACAACAAAATCAACGGGGACAAGGTTATTGTTAACCATAAAACGAACATTATCAATCCTCCCCAAAGGTTTCTTTATAGCATGATCAGCAAGATTAACATCCAAATAACAATTTTTCAATGGTGGCAAGTCAAGCATATCATATATTTTCTTAGGAATAACAGAAATACTTGCACCAAGATCACATAAAGCATTACAATCAAAATCATTGACCCTCATCTTAATGATGGGCTCCCAACCATCTTCTAACTTCCTAGGAATAGAAGTTTCAAGTTTTAGTTTCTCTTCTCTAGCTTTTATGAGAGCATTTGTAATATGTTTTGTAAAGGCCAAATTTATAGCACTAGCATTGGGACTTTTAGCAAGTTTTTGTAAGAACTTTATAACTTCAGAGATGTGACAATCATCAAAATCTAAACCATTATGACCTACAACAATGGGATCATTGTCCCCAATATTTTGAAAAATTTCAGCAGTTTTATCACAAGCAGTTTCAGACAATTTTGCACGCTTTGCACTAGGAGTAGAAACATTGCTAACACCAATTATTTTACCATTGATAGTAGGGGGTGTAGCAACATGTGAAGCATTATCATTACTAGTGGTGGTAATAGGCCAAACTTTAGCTACATTATTCTCTTTAGCTAGTTTTTCGTTTTCTTCTCTTTCCCACCTAGCATGCAATTCAGCCATCAATCTAATATTCTCATTAATTCGAACTTGGATGGCATTTGCTGTAGTAACAATTTTATTATCATTATCCTTATTAGGCATAACTTTCAATTTTAAAAGATCAACATCAGAGGCAAGTCTATCAACCTTAGAAGCAAGAATATCAATTTTATCAAGCTTTTCCTCAACAGATTTGTTAAAAGCAGTTTGTGTACTAATAAATTCTTTAAGCATAGCTTCAAGACCAGTGGTACACTCCTATTATTGTTGTAAGAATTCCCATAAGAATTACCATAACTATTACCATTTGCAGAAGGATATGGCCTATAGTTGTTACCAGAATTATTCTTATAAGCATTGTTGTTGAAATTATTACTTTTAATGAAATTCACATCAACATGTTCTTCTTGGGCAACCAATGAAGCTAAAGTAACATTATTAGGATCAACATTAGATCTACCATTCACAAGCATAGACATAATAGCATCAATCTTATCACTCAAGGAGGAGGTTTCTTCAACATAATTTACCTTCTTACCTTGTGGAGCTCTTTACGTGTGCCATTCAGAGTAATTGATCATCATATTATCAAGGAGCTTTGTTGCCGCCCCCAAAGTAATGGACATAAAGGTACCTCCAGCAGCTGAATCCAATAGGTTCCGCGAAGAAAAATTCAATCCTGCATAGAAGGTTTGGATGATCATCCAAGTAGTCAGTCCATGGGTAGGGAAATTCTTCACCAAAGATTTCATTCTCTCCCATGCTTGAGCAACATGTTCATTATCTAATTGCTTAAAATTCATTATGCTACTTCTCAAAGATATAATTTTAGCGGGGGGATAATATCTACCAATAAAAGCATCCTTACATTTAGTCCATGATTCAATACTATTTCTAGGCAGAGATAGCAACCAATCTTTAGCTCTTCCTCTTAAGGAGAAAGGAAACAATTTCAATTTTATAATGTCACCATCTACATCCTTATACTTTTGCATTTCACATAGTTCAACAAAATTATTAAGATGGGCAGCGGCATCATCGGAACTAACACCAGAAAATTGCTCTCTCATAACAAGATTTAGTAAAGCAGGTTTAACCTCAAAGAATTCTGCTGTAGTAGCAGGTGGAGCAATAGGTGTGCATAGGAAATCATTATTATTTGTGCTAGTGAAATCACACAACTTAGTATTTTCAGGAGTACCCATTTTAGCAGTAGTAAATAAAGTAAATGCAAGTAACTAATTTTTTGTGTGTTTTTAATATGGAGAACAAGACAGTAAATAAAGTAAAACTAGCAACTAGTTTTTTTGTGTTTTTGATATAGAGCAAACAAAGCAGTAAATAAAATAAAGTAAAGCAAGACAAAAACAAAGTAAAGAGATTGGATGTGGGAGACTCCCCTTGCAGCGTGTCTTGATCTCCCCGGCAACGGTGCCAGAAAATATGCTTGATGGCGCGTGAGACACACGTCCGTTGAGAACCCCAAGAGGAAGGTGTGATGCGTACAGCAGCAAGTTTTCCCTCAGTAAGAAACCAAGGTTATCGAACCAGTAGGAGTCAAGGAACACGTGAAGCTTGTTGGTGGCGGAGTCTAGTGCGGTGCAACACCAGGGATTCCGGCGCCAACGTGGAACATGCACAACACAATCAAAGTACTTTGCCCCAACGTAACAGTGAGGTTGTCAATCTCACCGGCTTGCTGTAAACAAAGGATTAAACGTATTGTGTGGAAGATGATTGTTTGCGAAGAACAGTAAAGAACAGAGTTTGCGGTAGATTGTATTTCGGATGTAAAGAATGGACCGGGGTCCACAGTTCACTAGTGGTGTCTCTCCCATAAGATAAATAGCATGTTGGGTCAACAAATTACAGTTGGGCAATTGACAAATAAAGAAGGCATAACAATGCACATACATATATCATGATGAGTACTATGAGATTTAATCAGGGCATTACGACAAAGTACATAGACCGCTATCCAGCATGCATCTATGCCTAAAAAGTCCACCTTCAGGTTATCATCCGAACCCCTTCCAGTATTAAGTCGCAAACAACATACAATTGCATTAAGTATGGTGCGTAATGTAATCAACACAAATATCCTTAGAAAAAGCATCGATGTTTTATCCCTAGTGGCAACAGCACATCCACAACCTTAGAACTTTACGTCATCTGTCCCAGATTCAATGGAGGCATGAACCCACTATCGAGCGTAAATACTCCCTCTTGGAGTCACAAGT
Source organism: Lolium rigidum (assembly GCF_022539505.1). Taxonomy (NCBI): domain Eukaryota; kingdom Viridiplantae; phylum Streptophyta; class Magnoliopsida; order Poales; family Poaceae; genus Lolium; species Lolium rigidum. The sequence goes on along the minus strand of NC_061514.1, from coordinate 14,733,551 downwards.
ATCAACTTGGCCAGAGCCTCTACTAGCAACGGAGAGCATGCAAGAACATAAACAACATATATGATAGATTGATAATCAACTTGACATAGTATTCAATATTCATCGGATCCGAACAAACACAACATGTAGCATTACAAATAGATGATCTTGATCATGATAGGCAGCTCACAAGATCTAACATGATAGCACAATGAGGAGAAGAAAACCATCTAGCTACTGCTATGGACCCATAGTCCAGGGGTGAACTACTCACACATCGAGCCGGAGGCGATCATGGCGATGAAGAGCCCTCCGGGAGATGATTCCCCTCTCTGGCAGGGTGCCGGAGACGATCTCCTGAATCCCCCGAGATGGAATTGGCGGCGGCGGCGTCTCAGTAAGGTTTTCTGTATCGTGGCTCTCGGTACTGGGGTATTCGCGACGAAGGCTTTAAGTAGGCGGAAGGGTAGGTTTAGGGGCGGCACGAGGGCCCCACACAACAGGGCGGCGCGGGCCCTAGCCTGGCCGCGCGGCCCTGGCGTGGCGTCGCCTCGTCGCCCCACTTTGTAATCCTTTCGGTCTTCTGGAAGCTTCGTGGAAAAATAAGACCACGGGCGTTGATTTCGTCCAATTCCGAGAATATTTCCTTTGTAGGATTTACGAAACCAAAAACGGCAGAAAACGACAGCGGCTCTTCGGCATCTCGTCAATAGGTTAGTGCCGGAAAATGCATAATAATGACATATAATGTGTATAAAACATGTGAGTATCATCATAAAAGTAGCATGGAACATAAGAAATTATAGATACGTTTGAGACGTATCAAACCTCGAAAAACAGCATCATGTATGGCATCATTTTCGCCCTAAATTTCAAATTTTGTGAAACTTTCCCTTTTAGATATTCCTTGTTGTTATAGATATGGCATAATGTATGCCAAATTTGGTTAGGTCTCACTGAAACCAGCTTTTTGTAACAAGTTAGGTTTTTTCGACCTTCTCAAAAGGGATTTTTTTTCTACCTTCTCTAAATGACCTCAAAAATCATACAGACGATCTTCTATACAAAGATAGGTAGATTGTTTCGTTTTTACATTTTTTTGAACTTTTATTTCCCTTTATAATACCCATTTGTTTTCAGGTCAAAACCTCGAAAGTTAACATAACTAGATGGTGAACCCTTCCAAACTTCAAATACAGAGATACATAGATTGGTTCGTTTATCATTTTTACCGTGAATAGTAATGGCTACAAGAAATCGGTGATGGTTTATCATTTTTTGCGTGAAAAGTAATGGATACAACAAATCGGTGATGGTTTATCATTTTTTCGTGAAAATTAATGGCTACAACAAATCGGTGATGGTTTATCATTTTTTGCGTGAAAATTAATGGCTACAACAAATCGGTGGTGGTTTATCATTGTTTGCGTGAAAAGTAATGCCTAAAAGAGTTTATAATTTTTAGCGCGTGAAAATGAATACAGAAAACCGCCCTTTAGCATACTTAGAGAGTGGAAGGTAACCGCCGACAGAGAGAGAGAGGTTATCCTGCCTCGTTAGATCATACGATCAACGGTCGGCGGGCACGATCCGCGTGACATGGGCTAGACCAATCAGGGCAATGTTGCACGTGTGAGAGAATTTGTGGAGGGAGAGGGCAAAACTGAGTAGTATCAAGAAACCAAGGGCACCTATGTAATAAACAGACTAATTTCATTGGAGAGTCTAATTAGTCATAGTGCAAGTATCAAG
>NC_061514.1:14680227-14731720 GCF_022539505.1 Lolium rigidum | reverse complement strand
GAAAGTTACTCCCATCGGGAGAGTGCAAGTAAAAAATGTCGTAATAAGAGTGCACTGACAACATTGCCAGCGTGGAATTTATTACAATCACAAAAGTTTCATGGCAGGACATTGTTTAATCGAACTAAATTACACAAATCATGGGGTCTGGGTCTAGTTTGACAAGCTCGGACCAGCTGACGACTTTTTTGCGGAAACTAGCTCAAGAAGCTGGTGAGCACACTTGAGAGCCGAAGTTTTAAAGACACCCAGGTCGACAAGTTGCCCATCTTGCTCTTTCGGCAGCTCTTTGGACATATCCTCGATATCCGCTTTGAAGCCATGACCCATCATGAGCTGAAAGGCTAGGAGGGCGCCATAGGTACGCGAAGTACGTTTGAATACCTCGATAACCTCCTTGGTGTTGACGGCGAAAGCATCGATCAGCTGCCCCAAAGTCTTGTCGTGACTAATCTTGGGGAAGATCATCGAGTGCATCCGCGTCATGGCTCCGTTGCCCTTCTCAAGGAGGTCCCGCGTAAGCCGAAGCGAAGCAAGAGTCATCGACACAGCGTTCGCCAGAGAATTGTCTGGAAGCTTATCCAAAGCTTCGGCAGGGATATCGGCAGCCTTTGTGAAGAACGAAATAAGAAGGAGTTTACTAACAAGGGATTGAATTCGCAAAGTAATAATCAACAGGGAAGCGGAAAGGGAATTACTGAGCAAAGCCAAGGAAGACTGGCGAAGAAGATCATCCTTTTCAACCGCCCAAGCTTCAGCGGCCACTCTGGATGCCTCTTCGTCCTTCAGCTTCTTCTTCAACCCCTCGAGTTCCTCCTTCAGGGAGTCGACTTCTTGGCGGGCTTTGGCAGCTATTTTTATTGTGCCTTCCAACTTTGAGGAAGAAGACTTGACCTCCTTTTGCAGTCGAGCCTTGTCCGCTTCCAGGGAAGTGAACTGGGAGGCGGAGGTCTCCAAAGAAGATATGACAGCTCGCAGATCCTTAAGAAAAGGGAAAAATAGATATTTGATGAAGGATCACTAATCAAGGTACATTCAGGAAAGTTTGCGTCGCGACAGAAAAAAACTTACAGGTTTCCCTGAAGGAGGACTTGCGGCAGCAACAGTCGAAGGAATATCTTTCCCCTTGGAAAGGGAGGAAGCAGTCGATACCTGGGCCGCGGGGACTGCAGTAGGGGCCGAAGCCTCGGAAGCTGCAAGATTCGGCAGAGCGGCGCCAGATTTGGCCTTCTTAGATGGAGGCTCGATGAAACCTTCGTCACTGCAAAAAAGAAAATTGGCAAAAGTTAAGAAAAGAATTTGAATGGTAAGAACGTAATACGAATTCTGGGAAAAGAAGCAAGCACTTACAGGTCGAAGAGATCATCTTCGTCGGCAAAGCCACCGGATGGTCTCTTCACAGGCGAAGCTCTGGCCTCCTCCACAGCTGCATTAACAAAGGCAGCATGATCAGCGTCATCGTCACGCACTGATCCCGCTGTGTCGCTAGTATCGTTGGCTGGGGTTGGAGGATTGGTAAAGTCAGCTTCAAAATTCATCGGATCATCTTGTTCATCCTTTGGGCTTGTGTTTTCGTCAGTATGAAATCCAACTGGGGCTGAGGAATCTCTTCCCTCTGAAGTATCATCCGGAAGGTCACGCAAGTTTCCAGGAGCTATGGGGATCTGTCAAAGAAAAACAAGTAAGAACAATGATAGTCATATTGATCAAGGAGAACAGAGTAATAAGAGTATGAGGAGGAAAATTTACCTCCATTGGCGGATGATCAACATCAAAAGGTGGATGAGAAGATATCAGCGGAATTGAATCTTCCTGGTTGAAGAGAGTAAGGCGTCAAACTTCATCAAGCAGTTCTTTTTCCGATAGTTCAGCAATATTTATCCTAGTCTCATCCTTCGGACCCGAATATAACCACATCGGATGAGCCCTGTCCATGATCGGCTGAACCCGACGCTTCAGGAACACAGCAGCTACCTCTGTACCTATCATGGTCTGGCCATCGGCTTCTTTGATCCGAAGAAATCTGTCAAATAACTCGTCGACTGCTGGCTTTTCGTGGGGAGAAAGGATGTTCTTCCAAGAGTCTTAGGTTTGGCTTCGAGAACATCGGAGAAGCGAGGAAGGTGGGGGTCGGTTGTTGAAGAATCCCTAATGTAGAACCACTTCAGTCTCCATCCTTGCACGGATTCTCTCATCGGAAAGTTGAAATAATTGACTTCTGAGCGGGCGACAAACCCAACTCCCCCAATGATAAAGGGTCCGCTGCTACTGCTGTATCTTTTTACGAAGAAAATTTACTTCCAAAACCCAAAGTGAGGTTCAATGCCCAAAAACGCTTTGCAAAGGGTGATGAACACATCAAGGTGAAGGATTGAGTTGGGGGTAAGCTGCCACAGTTGGATCTCGTAAGACCGTAGAAGGTGATGAAGGAACTTGTGGGCAGGGAGCGAGAGACCTCGATACAAGAACGACAAGAACATCACGGTAAAACCAGCAGGAGGATTAGGCCGAGAAATCGCACCTGGGAGAATTACATTCCCCTCGTCGGAAGGGATTAGACCAAGGCTCCGAGCCCTCTTTTCATCACGCTTCGTGACGGAGGATGCCAGCCAATCGCCGGGGTTGGACCCAGCCATGGAGCTTGATGGCGCTGGCGGCGCCGGAGCTGGAGGAGGAGCGTCTGGAGCGCTTTTCTTCAGAGATTTGAAGAAGCCTTGGCGCCAGCACCGCCGCTCACAGAACTAGCGGCGGCGGTGGGGTTCTTCTTCTTCACCATCGTTCGATCTGGAGAAGATCTAGAAGCGGCGGCGGCGCAACGGTTATGAGTGAAGAAGATGGAAGAAGGAAAAGAGGACGCAAGAATGATGTGTGAGAATTGGAGGGCTTGCTCCGGAAGGTTATAAAAGCGCAGGGAAACCTGAGGACTGCATGGGCACGTGTCGTTGTTTCCAATTCATTAAGAGGACCCTCTCTTCATCGTTGATCGCGGAAATCAAGGAGATGTCTTGGTAACTATATGAGAGTAGCGGATATTTCTTAAAAATAGAACCACGCAGAAGTAGGATAGGCCCAACGGGTCGTGTCCTGTCAGTCAGAATTGTAGTATTGATAACGTCATCAGTGACGTCGTGAAGACCGCCGGAAGCATTCGAAGAAAAATGAAAGAGTATCGGATGGTCGACTTGAGTATACGCACGGATCGCAAGCATCCGCACCTAGACTCGAGGGCTACTCCCATCGGGAGCGTAGGACGCGCACCCGATAAAACGTGAACTCGAAGATATTCCTATGAAGAAATATTTGAAGAAAAGGATGGAATGCTCAGCTCGAGTCTGCACCCGGTCGCAAGCGCCCGTGCCCAGACTCGGGGCTACTCTCATCGGGAGCGCTGAACGCGCACCCGATAAAACTTTTTTGTACTCCAGGATCATGCCCGGGGACTTGATTCTATGTAGAGTAACGTTGTTTTGCCATCGGCAGTTAACCAGCAAAGCTGGACACGTTACTCAACATCCTTTACGCGTTGAAACCTTACTGAAGAATATAAGCTCCAGTACAAATGTATCGGGTGACTTATGAAGCCTTGCAGAAAAACTTCGGCAGAAGAAGACGTTCGAGTGGCACAACTTGAGTCTACGCACGGATTGCAAGCATCCGTACCTAGACTCGGGGGCTACTCCCATCGGGAGCGCTGGACGCGCACCCGATAGAAGAAGATAATGCTGATACAAGACGGACAAAAACAATCAAGGGAGAAGAACATTCAGTGGAGGCATGCTTTAGTCTCTACCCGAAACATCTTCGGCTAGACACTCGGGGACTACTGACGTGGGCATTACCCTTCAGGTAACTGACATTGCCCTATCCTGTGCGGCCCAACTGGAGGCCCATGAAGATACTTGATGGCAAGGTGGGCCGCTAGGATGGTGCTGGAGAAGATTCCTTGAAGACCAAGATAGAGAGGAGCCGAACAAGGAAAGTTTAGAGCTAGGTCTTTTGTAAACCTAGTCGTACAAGGACGGATCTCTTGAGACCTGGCCTCCTATATAAAGGCCAGGAGAGGGGCTGTCGAAGGACACAGAATCAATCGTAGCAACTTTAGCCACCAGAAGTCTAGAGCTAGGTCGCTGTAGCACTTAGCCTCTCGACGAGATCACAGCCGAAACCTTCGGCACCCCATTGTAATCCAATATTCTCATAATCAAGATCAGACAGGCAGGACGTAAGGGTTTTACCTCATCGAGGGCCCCGAACCTGGGTAAATCGCTCTCCCCGCTTGTCTGTTAACCAATGTCTCGTATCATCCTACAGGATTCCATCAACCCTCAGCCCCAATCGGAGGGCATTGCCGAGGAGTACCCTCGACAACAACCATAAGGCTCCTGCCGGTTGCCACAATACAATAATGATCATCTCATACATATTCATCATCATATCATGGCCATATCACATCACCAAACCCTGCAAAAATAAGTTAGACGCCTCTAATTTGGTTTGCATATTTTACGTGGTTTAGGGTTTTCGAGTAAGATCCAATCTACCTACGAACATGAACCACAATGGTGAAACTAGTGTTGTCAATAGAAAGAGTAGATTGAATCTTCACTATGGTGGGAGAGACAGACACCCGCAAAGCCACTTATGCAATACAAGTTGCATGTCAAGCGTGGAGCAAGTCTCATGAGACGCGGTCATGTAAAGTTAGCCCGGGCCGCTTCATCCCACCATCCCGCAAGATGCAAAGTACACTAACTAAAAACAACAAAAGCATCAACGCCCACAAAAACCATTGTGTTCTACTCGTGCAACCAATCTATGCATAAACACGGCTCTGATACCACTGATGGGATTCGTTGCATAGAAAACAAAAAAAATTCCTACCTCAAGAACGAATAACAAGCCAAGATCTGATCTAGTAGATGGTAGCAACGAGATGTATGCGAGACTAACCCTCGAAGATTCCAAAGCCTACGAGATTAGATCTCGTGGTTGATGTAATCGATCACTTGCCGCTTTCAAAAGCGCGTAGAGGATCTTGATGGTGCCACAGTCGGGCAGCTACCTCCGTACTCGGTCACACGTTCGATGTTGATGGTGACGTCCTTCTCCCCGGTCCAGCGGGCAGCGGATGTAGTAGATCCTCCTCGAAATCCCGCCAGCACGACAGCGTGGTGACGGTGGTGGTGGAGATCTCCGGCAGGGCTTCGCCGTAAGCACTGTGGGACAAATAGGAGGAGGGAGGTGAGGGGCGGCTAGGGTTTGGGCGCAGGGTGGTGCTGCGACTTGAGCTGCCCTTGGGGTGCCCCTTGGTCCCTTTAAATAGGTGGTCAAGCCCCTTGGGTCGTCCATAAACCTGCCCCCAAGTTTGACTGAGTTCCGACAGGTTTCCGGTTCTGAAAACCTACTCCTTCTCGGACTCTTTTGCCAATTCCGAAATTGCATTAAGGAAAGACTTATTTTCCCTTAAGGCAACGTGGTTGCACCTATTATGGAACCTTCCTTAGACATCCCGGGTCTTCCCGAACACTTCCGGAACCTTCCATAATATTCCGGTCCTTCCAAAACCTTCTAGAAGCTCCGGTCAAAACACCGGACTTTTTCCGAACCTCGGAAAATGAATTCCCATATATGAATCTTATTCTTAGGAACATTCCGAAAGTCCTCATGATCTCCTGGATCCCATCCGAGACTCCGAACAACATTCAAACTCCATTCTATATTCCATATCTACTTATAACGATATCAAACCTTAAGTGTGTCACCCTACGGTTCGTGAACTATGCGGACATGATCGAGACTCCTCTCTGATCAATAACTAATAGCGGGACCTGGAGATCCATAATAGCTCCCACATATTCAACGATGACATCGTGATCGAAAGAACCATTCACATACGATACCGATTCCCTTTGTCACGCGATACTTCACTTGTCCGAGGTTCGATCATCGGAATTTCCATACCTACTTCAACCTCGTTACCGACAAGTACTCTTTACTCGTACCGTGGTATGTCATCTCTTGTGACCTAGTCACATGTTTGCGAGCTAATTAGACGACATTCCACCGAGAGGGCCCATAGTATATCTATCCATCATCGGGATGGACAAATCCCACTCTTGATCCATATGCCTCAACTTACACTTTCCGAACACTTAATCTCATCTTTATAACCACCCATTTACGCAATGGAGTTTGATGTAATCAAAGCATCCTTCCGGTGTAAGTGATTTACATGATCTCATGGTCAAAGGACTAGGTAACTATGTATCGAAAGCTTATAGCAAGTTGAATTTAATGAGTTGATCTCATGCTATGCTTACTATGGGTGTGTCCATCACATCATTCACCTAATGATATGATCTTGTTATTAATAACATCCGATGTTCATGATCAGGAAACCATGATCATCTATTAATCAACAAGCTAGTTAAATGAGAGGCTTACTAGAGACGCTGGTTGTTTACACAACGCACATGTATTAATGTTTCCGGTTAATACAATTATAGCATGGAGTGTAAACATTTATCATGAACACTAAGATATAACAATAACTATTTTATTATTACCTCTCGGGCATATCTCCAACAGTTAGAGGGGGTAGGGTGGAGGAATGCATGCTGAAAGCAGGGGCTGGAAGGGATGAATATTGCAGCTGACCTTCGGTCGGGGGGGGGTCTTGGCGACGATGATGTGTATTAGGTTGATGTTCTGGGGACCTGGTCTTCGTTGGGGACTTGTTCCAGCGATGCGGGGGAGACTGTGGAAAGCTACCAGGGGAGGCCGGGCGGTGATGTTGGGATGGTCGGGCGGCCACTTAGGGGGAACCCGGCGGCAGCGATGAGAAGGTCGGGAGGCAGTGCTCTAGTGTCTGATATATTTTGCATTGCTTTAAAGATCTTATATTGAAATTTAAATTTGGAGAATGCCTATTGTAAGTTCTGGTATGTATGATGTTTTGGCACATGGGAGCGTATGCTCCCTTTATTTTGAAATACATGTTAGACACATTTTAAAATATCAAAAAAATTGAAACAAAAATTTCGCACGTACATCTTCATGTGCTACGCGCTCACAAAGTCGTTTCATGAAAAATCGACGTGTCATGTGGCGTGTGTAAAAAAGACAAAATTCGGTGCTAAAACAAAGACTTGTCACAAGATAAATTTTCTCTTTTTCGCTTAGACTATAAAAAATATGATTTTTTCGTGAAACTTGACGAATACACGTATATTTTGGATATGTACATGCAAATTTTTTTATTAAAATTTTTTAACACTTGGAAATATGTTTTTATGGTAGAGGGATCATACGCACCCGAGAGCCGAATTGAGTTTCTGTGATATGTTTTCTTATTAAACATACTTCCTTCGAAGTTATCAGCTGGCAGATGTTGTCCACCTATATCGTTATTAGTATGGTAATCAAAGAAGATTTTTTCCACCTATAATGGGCAATCTGTTTGTGAAGGAATACTTCTTTTAAATTGATTCACGAATAAATATTGGGCTTACAAGGCTTATTTGAAGAATAATCCAAATATTAGGGCTTCAAAAAAGTGGATGTAGCAGCGGTATACATATTCACTGAAATCGGGTCGCACCGTGCCAGTTAGTTGGCGCCCCAACCTCTAGTGGAGATACAAATCCTTAGGACAACAAAGGTCCTTAGAAGTGTGCACAACTTCTCTTGTATGGAAGATCGAAGTCGAAAACAAAATAAAGTAATACATCTGTAGATACACATTCGAATTTCATGGGCCATAATAGAAGAAAACAACAATGCAGCGTTGCACGACAGCTATTGGAGGATGCAGCAGCACGCGGAAGGGTAAAGAAATCGTTTGATGACATTGTCAAAGTGAATATGATGTGGAGTATTTACAGATTGGATATAATTTTATTAGGGGTTATCAAGAACGGGTGCAGCACAAACCACGATGCATACATTTTTTTCTTATCATTGAAGATCAACTCTTGAGATCATTGATCACAATATTTGTGTATCAGTTGGGTTACTAAACTATTCAGCGGGAGCGATTTCCTAGAATGAACAAATTTAATTAAGTATGTAAGTCGTTATCAAATCTTGATCTTTTGTGCATTACAGTGCCAATGACAGTGAGAGCAATTCCAATAATGTAGCCAGCTGCTGGCTATAAACCAAGTGCCATATCATCTATAGCCAACTTAGAGCCAACATATACAACGATGAGCTATAAAAATGTAGTACTTTATCAATGTATGACCCACCTTTCATTCTCACAAAGTGCCTAGGAGCACGTACTAGAGCTGGCTCTTGCATAAGAGACCACTCTCCTCCTCTCTCTCCTCTAGCTAAGCAATAATATACTATTTTAATCCTTATAGCCAGCTGACTAGGACTTATCGGTCGGGGGGGGGGTGGTCTTGGCGACGATGATGTGGATTAGGTCGATGTTTTGGGGACCTGGTCTTCGTAGGGGACTTGTTCCAGCGATGCGGAGGAGACTGTGGAAAGCTGCACCAGGGGAGGCCGGCGGTGATGTTGGGATGGTCGGGCGGCCATTGGGGGGAAGCCGGCGGCATCGATGGGAAGGTCGGGAGGCAGTGCTCAAGTGTATGATATATTTTTAATTGATATAAAGAGCTTATATTGAAATTTAACTTTGGCGGATGCCTATTGTAAGTTGTGATATGTTTTCTTATTAAACGTTCTTCCTTCGAAGTTATCAGATGTACTTGTTCGGCAGATGTTGTCGACCTATATGATTATTAATATGGTAATCAAAGAAGATTTTTCCACCTATAATGGGAAATCTGTTTGTGAAGGAATATTTCTATCAAATTGATTCACCAATAAATATTGGGCTTACAAGGCTTATTTGAAGAATAATCCAAATATTAGGGCTTCAAAAAAGTGGATGTAGCAGAGCGGTATACATAGAACAACACACATGCACTGAAATTGGGTCGCACTGTGCCGGTTAGTTGGCGCCCCAACCTTTAGTGGAGATACAAATCTTTAGGAAAACAAAGCTCCTTAGACATGTGCACAACTTCTCTTGTATGGAAGATCGAATTCGAAAACAAAAATTTATACATCTGTAGATACACTTTCGAATTCCATGGGCCAGGCATAATAGAAGAAAACAACAATGAAACGTTGCACGATAGCTATTGGAGGATGCAGCAGCACAAGGAAGGGTAAGAAAATTGTTTGAGGACATGGTCGCAGTGAATATGATGTGGAGTATTTACAGATTGGATATAATTTTATTAGGGGTTATCAAGAACGGGTGCAGCACAAACCACGATGCATACATTTTTTTTCTTATCACTGAAGGTCAACTCTTGAGATCATTGATCACAATATTTGTGTATCTGTTGGGTTACTAAACTATTCAGGGGGAGCGATTTTCTAGAATTATCAAATTTAATTAACTATGTAAGTCGTTACTAAATCTTGATCTTTTGTACATTAGAATACCAATGACAGTGAGATAACGGTAGTTGAGATAGGAGAATATTTTGTCCAGCTCGGCTATAAGTTATCATCTTTTCCTGTGAGAAGAAGTCCACCAAATATCAAGGTCGGATACTCGTATATATTAGGATAAACCACAAAGTATTCAATATAAATAAAAAATTAACATGAGAAACAAAAACAGCAAACTTAGTGACGATGAGAGAAGAGGCTGAATTCAAGGCTAAGTTCCAAGTAATATTTTTTAGTCACAATTATTTTATCTGTTTTGTGATCTTGAATACAGTTGGGAATTAGATTTGAACACAATAACCTTTGTAGATGCGGATAAAACATACTCAATTGTTTTTGAAAGTTGTATTGAAAGTTATGTAACCTTGTGCATCACAAACCTCGGTGAACACACTCTTGTGATCATAGATACACTAGTAGAAAACCTCTCATCCATCTAAGCCTTTAGTACCGGTTCCCTTACGAACCGGTACGAAAGACGTTATTAATACCGGTTCCAGGGGTGGGACATTTATACCGGTTCGTTATGGACCTTTAATACCGGTTCGTAACACGAACCGGTATTAAAGGGTTTCTGCCCAGTTTCCAGGCGGTGGTGGGGCCAAGGCTGCACCTTTAGTACCGGTTCGTGTAAGGAACCGGTACTAAAGGGTCCATGCCCTATATCAGCGCGCGGCAGCGCCCGAGCTCCCTGCATATCTCATTTCCTTCTCATCTCTCACATTTCCAAAAAATTTGCACCTCTCACACTCCAATAATTTTCATTTTTCTCCACCATTTTAACAAGATTAACGGCATACATCTATCCAGGGTTAGCAATATTATCCTTCCTTCCGGCGTTTCTAATTTAGCTCAGTTCTTTGGTAGTTTTAACTCGTACTATTTTTGTAGTGCAAGCAAGGTGTTCGATGAAATGCCTAAGTTAGTGATTTTATTTTTTTATATGCAATTTGAGCTGAAATTATGGTATGTTTTGTAGGTTTTAATTAGTATCATCCCCGTCCTTACCGCTGTCGATCGCCAGCTTCGTCCCCTAGCCGGCACGGTACCACCTCGGTAAGCCCCTCTTCTTTTTAATAAAAAACAATTAGTTTTATGTGATGAACTTGAATATTAATTAAGTTGGTCACTCATATATCCATGATGTTGTGTATTTAATGATTTTTGATATACATATAAAATGCAGATGAGTTGACAATGGATGTACGGTGACCGGTGCCATCCCGAGTTCGTTAATGGCATGCATTATTTTCTCAACGTGGCTGAGGCAAACAGGCGGTCGAATGGTTTCATGTATTGTCCATGTAGTTCCTGTAAGAATATGAAGGATTACTCTACCTCGAAGACCCTTCACGTCCACCTGCTGGAGAACGGTTTCATGCCCAGCTATAATTGTTGGACCAAGCACGGAGAAAAAGGGGTTATATTGGAAGACAACAAAGAAGAAGAGGATAGTGACAACTATCCCTTATTCACTGAAGACGGTGGTAGTAGAATGGGGGAAGACGAAGCTGAAGAAGAGCACATTTTCGATGAGCCGATTTTTTATGACCCGGATGACGATTTGGGTCGGGCCATTCTTGATGCGAAGATGAACTGCGGAAATGAAAAGGAGAGGTTGAAGTTGGAGAAAATGTTAGAGGATCACAACAAACTGTTGTACCCAAATTGCGAAAATGGTCAGAAAAAGCTGGGTACCACGCTGGAATTGCTACGGTGGAAGGCGAGAGAATGGTACTTCGACAAGGGATTTGAAAAGTTGCTGAAAATAATAAAGAAGATGCTTCCGGGGAGAACGTGTTGCCCTCTAGCACGTACGAAGCAAAGAAGGTTGTCTGCCCTCTAGGATTAGAGGTGCGAGAAGATACATGCATGCATCAATGATCGCATCCTCTACCGCGGGAGTACGAGAATTTGAATGCATGCCCGGTATGAAGTGCATTGAGGTATAAGATCAGGTGAGATGACCCTGGCGATGTTGAGGGCGAGTCCACCCCCAGGAAGAGGGTTCTTGCGAAGGTGATGTGGTATGCTCCTATAATACCACGGTTGAAACGTTTGTTCCAGAACAAAGAGCATGCCAAGTTGTTGCGATGACACAAAGAGGACCGTAAGAAAGATGTGATGCTGAGACACCCCGCTGACGGGTCGCAGTGGAGAAAAATCGACAGAGAGTTCAAGTCATTTTCAGATGACGCAAGGAACTTAAGATTTGGTCTAAGTACAGATGGCTTTAATCCTTTCGGGGAGCGAGCTCCGGTCATAGCACCTGGCCGGTGACTCTATGTATCTATAACCTTCCTCCCTGGTTGTGCATGAAGCGGAAGTTCATTATGATGCCGGTGCTCATCCAGGGCCCGAAGCAACCCGGCAACGACATTGATGTGTACCTGAGGCCATTGGTTGAAGAACTTTTAGAGTTGTGGCGTGACGAAGGTGTACCTGTGTGGGATGAGCACGAACAAAAGGAGTTTAACCTACGAGCGTTGTTATTTGTAACCATCAATGGTTGGCCTGCTCTTGGTAACATTTCAGGGCAGTCAAACAAGGGATACAATGCATGCACACACTGTTTAGGTGAGACTCGACGAGTAATTATTTGGGAAACAAGAATGTGTACCGGGGCATCGTCGATTTCTTCCAAAACATCATCACGTAAGAAAGAGAGGAAAGCATTTCGGAGGTGAGGCAGATAACCGAACGAAGCCTACCCGCCCTACTGGGGAAGTTATATATGATATGGTCAAGGATTTAAAAGTGATCTTTGGAAAGGGTCCCGGCGGACAATCTGTTCCGCATGATGTTGACGGACATGTACCCATGTGGAAGAAGAAGTCGATATTTTGGGAGCTACCCTACTGGAAATTCTTAGAGGTTCACTCGCAATCGACGTGATGCACGTGACGAAAAATCTTTGCGTGAACCTGCTAAACTTCTTGGGCGTGTATGGGAAGACAAAAGATACACCGGATGCACGGCAGGACCAGCAAAGTATCCACGAAGGAAACAACCTGAATCCAGAGAAGTATCAAGGTCCTGCCAGCCACGCTCTTACCAAAGAGGAGAAGGAGATCTTTTTTGAAGTCCTGAGTAGCATCAAGGTCCCGTCTGGCTTCTCGTCGAATATAAAGGGAATAATAAACATGTCGGAGAAAAAGTTTCAAAACCTAAAGTCTCATGACTGCCACGTGATTATGACACAATTACTTCCGGTTGCATTGAGGGGGCTTCTGCCGGAAAATGTTCGAGTACCCATTGTGAAGCTATGTGCGTTCCTCAATGCAATTTCTCGGAAGGTGATCAATCCACTTACTCTACAAAATTTACGAAGGATGTGGTCCAATGTCTAGTCGGCTTCGAGTTGGTGTTCCCACCATCCTTCTTCAATATTATGACACATCTCCTAGTTCACCTGGTCGAAGAGATTGGCGTTCTCGGTCCTGTATTTCTACACAACATGTTCCCCTTTGAGAGATTCATGGGAGTCGTAAAGAAGTACGTTCATAACCGTGCTAGGACAGAAGGAAGCATCTCCAAGGGCTATGGAACAGAGGAGGTCATTGAGTTTTGTGTTGACTTTATTCCTGACCTTAAGCCGATCGGTGTTCCTGAATCGCGCTATGAGGGGAGACTGCGTGGAAAAGGCACGCTAGGAAAGAAATCAGCAACATGTATGGACGGACATTCTTTCACTCAAGCACACTACACAGTTCTACATAATTCCATCTTGGTGGCTCCGTACAAAGAGGAACACAAGGATATCTTACGCTCTAAATACCCGGAGCAACGTGAAGATTGGATTGATGGAGAACACATGAAGACTTTCGGCGGTTGGTTGCAAACACGTCTCATGAATGTCACCGATGACGAGCAGCTGTACTTGTTGGCCAAGCAACCATCTTCTACTATATCGACTTTTCAAGGGTACGATATTAATGGGAACACATTTTACACTTTCGCCCAAGACAAAAAGTGCACCAACCAAAACAGTGGTGTCCGCTTTGATGCAGAAGATGGCAATGGGAACAAGGTCACATATTATGGGTACATAGAGGAGATATGGGAACTTGACTATGGACCTAATTTCAAGGTCCCTTTGTTCCGGTGCAAATGGTTCAACCTCGAAAGACGGGGTACAGGTAGACCCGCGAGTACGGAATGACTACGGTGGATTTCAAGAATCTAGGGTACGACACCGAACCATTTATCCTAGCCGATGAAGTGGCTCAGGTTTTTTATGTGAAGGATATGTCTAGCAAACCGAAAAAAAGAAAAGAAAGGCAAGAGGACACATCATACGATGAGCCAAAGCGGCACATAGTTCTTTCAGGAAAAAGAAACATCGTGGGAGTAGAGGACAAGACAGACATGTCAGAAGATTATAATAAGTTTGACGATATTCCACCCTTCAAGGTAAAAATTGACCCAAGCATCATCTTAAACAATGAAGATTGTCCATGGTTGCGTCGCAGTAAGAAGAAAGGGAAACAGACGAAGAAAACTCAGAAGACTAGCTAGCTACATATAGGGATCATAACTTGTGTATTTCAATATGGAAATCACTTTTGTGTAATGATGTTACTATATGTAAGATATTAACAATGAAGATGGTTGGCTTGTTTTACTAGTTAAGTAGCTTTCACGGGCTTGCAGGGAAATTTTTCCGAGGCGGAACTTCCGAATATGCCATATATAGGGCATGTGCACCAAGGGCATATTCGAGAAGTTCCGCCACGGGAGATTTCCCAACCCTTTCCCCAACATTGTTAGAGGAGATGGAGTCTTTCACGGGCTTGGAGGGAAATTTTTCCGAGGCGGAACTTCCGAAGATGCCATAGGGCGTGTGCACCAAGGGCATCTTCGACAAGTTCCGCCACGGGAGATTTCCCAACCCTTTCCTCCATCCATGGTGATGAAACTCTCCATCCATGTTGGCTTGTTGAGCTGCTTCCCATGGCGTATCGATGCTCCTTTTATAGGCACGGCGCCGCTTCTACTTTGTCTTCTTCTTCCTCCGACAGGGCGTCGTGCGCTACATACTTTATGTCATCGAGCAGGGCGTCCTTATCCTGCCGACAGCTTTAGTACCGGTTGCACCCACCAACCGGTACTAAAGGTTACCCACGCGTCCTTATCCCACCAACAGGGTGTCGTGCGCTACATACTTTAGCTCATCGAGCAGGGCGTCATTATCCTGCCGACAGCTTTAGTACCGGTTGTACCCACCAACCGGTACTAAAGGTTACCCACGCGTCCTTATCCCACCGACAGTTTTGTTACATGACAGAAAAACACCTTTAGTACCGGTTGCACCCACCAACCGGTACTAAAGGTTTGCCTCTGTCTTCCCGCCTATTTTCTTCCCGCGCTTTCCACCGGTTCCCGCCTCTGTCTTCCCGCCATTTTTTCACAATATATATGTAGGCTTGGCCACCATTTACATATCACATCTAAACTCATATCTGCAGACCTCATCATTCTCTCCCATGGCTTCCATCGTATCTCTAAAAGTAAAAAAGAAACAGAAAAGAAAAAAAGAAATAGAAAAGAAAAGGAAAGAAAAGAAATAGAAAAGCAATAGAAAATAATAAAAAGAAAAGAAATAGAAAATAAAAGAAAAAGAAACAGAAAAGTAAAAAGAAACAGAAAAGTAAAAAAGAAACAAAAAAGAAAAAAAGAAATAGAAAAGAAACAGCAAAAGAAAAGATAACATAAAAAGAAAAAGAAAAACAAAAAAAAACATTTGGTACCGGTTGGTGCCACCAACCGGTACGAAAGGTCTTTCGTACCGGTTGGTGGCACCAACCGGTACCAAAGGTCCCTCCCCTCGTTTTCACTTAGGCGCGTGACGAAAACTTCCCCAATTTCACAGAATCCCCCGCTCGACGCTGCCGTGCCGCCGTTCGCACCCACACGCCGCACCGCCGTCCGCACCCACGCCGCGCCGCCATCCGAGCCACGCCGCGCCGCCATCCGAGCCACGCCGCGCCGCCGTCCGCAGCCACGCGGTCGCCGTCGCCGCGCCCCGCAGGTAAGTCCGCCGCTCCCTCCCCGGCCTTCTTCCCTCCCCCGCTCGCACGCGCGCTCGCACTGTCCGGCGTCGGCGCCGCCGACGTCGCCTCACCACGCCCGCCGTGCCCCGACGTCGCCTCACCACGCCCCGCCGTGCCCCGACGCTCGCAGACGCCCACGCCGACGACGCCAAGCCGCACTCTGCGGCTTCGTCGACACCACCCTTAGGGTGTTCGACGAAATGCCGTAGACGCCCACGCCCATGCCGCAGGTGCCCTGCCCCTACCGCTGCCATGCCCTGCCGTGCCGCTGCCCTGCCCCTGCCCCTGCCCTGCCGCTGCCGCTGCCGTGCCGCTGCCCTGCCCGTGCGCCGTGCCGCTGCCCTGCCGTGCCCTGCCGTGCCCTACCGTGCCGCTGCCCTGTCGCTGCCGTGCCGCTGCCATGCCGCTGCCATGCTCTATACCATTTCAACACAAGACAACACCATTTGGGTATATGTGAGTGTATGGCCAATTTGCAAATTTGAGCAAAGGCCATACTTTCTTGGTTTGAATTATTAAAACACAACCCTATACCATTTCAACACAAGACAACACCATTTGGGTCAAAGAAAATCAAAGAAGAAGGGAAGAAAGTGAAAAAACCTAAGTGACATATGCTAATGGTCAAATCTGCCAAAAATAATATGATGCCTACTTTGAGCCCCTTTGGTTAACTATTTCTAAACTAAACTTGCTAATATTTTTGCCCAGATCAATAGTACTCATAAAAGTGAACAACTTTGTCAAAGTCAACCTTGCTGATTCAAAGTC
Source organism: Lolium rigidum (assembly GCF_022539505.1). Taxonomy (NCBI): domain Eukaryota; kingdom Viridiplantae; phylum Streptophyta; class Magnoliopsida; order Poales; family Poaceae; genus Lolium; species Lolium rigidum. The sequence goes on along the minus strand of NC_061514.1, from coordinate 14,715,422 downwards.
AAACTCTTAATATAAGCATGCAAAGTGGCAACTTTGAAACAAATTTTAGATTGCCCCAAATTTTGGAATATTCACAAACCAACTCCAAATTGCAAACCAAGACCACCAATTGATGCCAAACATTATTTAGATCACAGCCATAAAGTATTTTGGCCAAATTCAAAGTCAAATGATGACCTTCCCATGCTCACCATGATGAGCACATAGTTGAATAAAAAGTACAACCACTATTCCTACCACTATTCACCTTTTCACTCCACCCACTTGTGATGATGACCTTGCCGCTGCCCTGCCGCTACCGTGCCGCTGCCGCTGCCCTGTCGAGCTTGCACGGCGGTGCCGAGTCCGTGGCGGTGCCGCCGCGACATAGAGAGAAGAGCGAGAGGAGGAGCGCCGAGTGTTAGGGTTAGGGTCTGTAGCGGTGCCGAGTCCGTGGCGGTGCCGCCGCGACATAGAGAGAAGAGCGAGAGGAGGAGCGCCGAGTGTTAGGGTTAGGGTCGAGAAAAAGAGAGAAGAGCGAGAGGAGGAGGGGGAACACCGTGTCCATGGCCGTGGCGGTCCGTTAGGGTTTTTTTGCTTTCTTCATTTCAATTTGTTATTCATCTAGAAATCTGTTATATGATCATTACATGAGGAATGAAATACAATTGATTTCTTAATTTTGCAGTGACATTGAGGTATGGAGGACGGCACCTTCGTCCGAGATGAGGAGGGGGAAGAAGCGGTGCAGAAATTGATCTATGAGAGTGCCCGTGGTCCGGAACCCGACGATGGAGATGACAACGAGTTCCAAGACTTTCTGAATGATTTCGGCGAGGGACTTGAGTCTGAACAAATTAGAAGAGATAACGAAGTGTCCATCACAAACTCCGGCGAGGTGTATATCTATGTATCAATTAGTCTATATGTTCATCCCTAGATGCATTCATTTATTTGTATTGCACTTATTAACGAATAATTTTTTCTTTTAGCCTTCTGGATCATCGAGCAAGTCTGTTAGATCAAAACGAGGCCCGACGCGGGTGCTAAAGAGCGAGGGCAGGTTAGCCCTCACGGCATTCAAGGCTAATGGTGAACCAGAGCATCCCAAAGAGTTTTGCCACAAATTTAAAAGTCAAGCCGGAGTTCTTGTTAGGGATCATGTACCGATCAGCATTCAAGAGTGGCATAAGCCGAAGAACGCGGAGAGTGGTGCTAGTTATGTCAACGAGACGATGAAAACATTTCTTTGGGACACGCTACTGACAAAGTTCAGCCTACCGGAAGACATGACGGAAGGACGAAGAAAAAGTCAAGGAATGGACATTGAAGAAGATGGCCATACAATTCCAGACACTGGAAGAAAAATCTATGGGACAAATATAAGAATGAAGATCCAGTATTCGATGATAATCTAGTGAAGATAAAAGCTCACTGGCCCGCATTTAAGGAGTATAAGCAATCGTCTACTTTTCTGTCCCGATCGAAGAAAAATACCGAAAATGCTTCAAAGAAGAAACTTCCGCATCATTTGGGGTCAGGTGGCTACAAGAGTGCCATTCCGAAGTGGACAGCGTTTGAGAATAAACTGATGAATGATGGAATCACTCCACAGACATGGGACTGGCCCGAACGGTCCAAGTTCTGGTTGTTCGCTCATGGGGAAGGGTTGGACCCAAAGACAGGGCTGATCGTTGCGAAGGGAAAATGGAAGGAAAAAATTGAGTCAATTGTACCGAAGCTTGTAGATGCAATTAATAAGGTCAGAAAGGGAGAGTACATTCCCGATCGAGAGAATGACGAGCTGACACTCGCTCTGGGGAACCCTGAACACGTTGGACGGGTACGAGCTCGCCCAGGTCTCACCATGAAGGAAGCGTGGCCGGACAGCGCTGACACTTATAGAAGCCGTTCGCGAAAGAAGAAGAAGGACGCCGACATTGTAACGGAATTGTTAACTAGGGTGGAGGCTCTTGAGAGAAATCAGAGGGCACCTGATCAGCCGCTGTTTCTACAGGATCCACATGGCGATGCTGCCCCATCTCAGCGAAGAAGCAGTGTCGGTTCCTCGCATCTTGACGGGTGTGGAGGAAGCTACCCCGTGGATTATGTCACGGAGAAGACAGATTGCGAGCTACATATGTTATTCAGGACCGCGTCCGTTAAGGTGGCGGTCGGCTATGTGTACCCAAGTGAAGATGGAGCAATGCACCATCATATGCCCATTCCACCTGGCCGTGTTCGTGTCGGGGTGGATGAAGTTGTTCCGGGTTTTGAAACAGTGGAGCTTGATATTCCTAGAGGTGAAGATGAGAGGACACCGGCCGATGTCAAGCACGGTTTCGCCCTATGGCCGAAGAAGTACGTCGTCCTTTTGCAAAGGCCACCGACTCCTACACATGAGCAGCAAATGCCATCGACTCCTCCCGGTGGCAGTCCCGGTGAGCAGCCAAGTCCACACCTACCTGAGAGGGACCCCAGCGTGAGTCCACCATCTCGAGATCCTCCGCGTAAGACAGCGTCCGTTAAGCGGAACGGTACGCCGCCTAGGAAGAAAGCTAGAAAGGAGAAACAACTGCCGCCTACTGAGAAGTTACCTTGGAAAAAAACTACAGAGGAAAACGCGGAGGCCGTTCAGGCCGAGGTGAAGAAATTTTTTGCACCGAAAGTGCCAGAGATACCTTTCGAGAAGACACTAGATCCGGTGAATGTTGTGCGTACCGTTGACAATCTATATGACCCTGTACCATCGCCGCCATCTGACTATGCGCGTTCTATTGAAAGGTCGTATGACAAGATGATCGAGGCGACAAAACCCGTTAAATCGGGTATCAGGGAGATAAAAGGGATACACCAAGTCTACCAGCTCGGACAACAACCCGTTCAATCGGTCGCCCCTCTCAAGGTGTTTGACGGGAAGACCGTTCAAAGTTCTCGACAAGACGCAACTGATTACGCCTTCGCTGAACAAGCATATCAATTTGTTCAAGGGAAAGATTTGGTCGAGAATCTCAGGAAGGTACCAACATGTATGCGTAACTTGCATTCGTGGTACCTTAATGCCTCAAAGGAAGGGATCGAGACTATCATGGTGCGAGTTAGGGAAGAGCACTACTTCCAGGAGTACTGTGTGAACGTTGACTTCGCCGAACTCTTTCAGCTTATACAATCTCCGGGCCCTCGACAAATCAATCATCAGTTGCTATTGTCTCGTAAGTGATTTATTTATTTAATTTGAGAAGTCTTTAGCTCAGCTCGTTCATTGTCTGCAGATTATAATCTTTTGTGCGCTATATTATGCAGATCGAAGATGCTCGAATGCAAAAGGGATGAAATCACAGACATTGGGTTCATTGACCCGCACACAATGCATGTTAAAACCATAGAGAATCCCCTCTATAACAAGGATACACCGCAGACTTTGCTAAGGTTTTTGAAGCGACAACGTGACAAAAAGCTAATAATTTGGCCTTACAAGTTCGAGTGAGTCTTACCTGTCTTATAACACATTATATTTTGCTCACCGTATGTCAAAATTTTAACTAATGACTTATATATATGACACTACATATTGAAACGTGCGTAGGTTTCACTTTATTCTTCTCGTCATCAATATGGAAATTGCAGAAGTTGAAGTCTTTGACTCACTAAGCAAAAAATCGGAACTATACGTGTCTTGTTTTTTAATGCTCAGAAGGTAATTTTATTCTTATCAGTTTGTTTCGTTAATTTCCTGCTTTGAACTAATTGATGACTCTTTTATGCATTTTCTTTTGTCGAGCAGCGTATGGCAAACTTTCATCAAGGAAGATACGTCCCGTGAATGGACACCGAAGCTGCGATGGCGTGCGAAAGTAAGTAGTACTACCTAGGTCCACACACCTTTTAATTATCATACTTGACTATTGTTTGATTGAATTATATTCTTGTAAAGAAATGCCCGCAACAACCACAAGGGACCGATCTCTGTGGATTCTTCGTTTGCGAGTACATCCGCAGAATTGTCAGTGAGAGAACGAATAATGAAAGAAATAAAGAGGTACAAAAACAATCTTCACAAATTTGTTTTCTTATCATAAGTTGTGCTAAGTTTCAGTAATAGTTGATTCATGTATTCATTTGTATCTTATTCTTTTATAGTTGGCAAGAAAGCGGAACAAGCTCTCAATCGATGACCGCTTCATAGCGAATAGGCGAGGAATTGGCGGGATTTTTCCTTCGGGACGTCATACCACCATTCGCAGAGTACCACTATGAATGAAGATGTACATGTTACATATATAGTTGACTCGAAGAGTACCACTATGCTACATGTAATAGACATATATAGAGTACGCCTCGGAGAGTACCACTATGCATGAAGATCGATCTTCATGCATAGTGCTACTTAATGTGCGATCTTATGCAATTACATGTGTGTTATATTATATGCACCAACTTGATATGCATCATCTTGATCTTCATGTACTACCTAAACCCAAACGCGTTTCTGGTGCATCGACGCGATATGAAACAAACTGATATCCCTAAACCCCTCCAAAAACCCTAAAAATCCAATTCTCTGCCGCGGCAGAGCTTTGGGCAAATTCCCTGCCGCGGGTGGGAACCTTTGGTACCGGTTCGTATTACCAACCGGTACCAAAGCTCCTTGGCCCTGAGCTCTCCTGGTGGCCCACGTGGAGGCCCCTTTTATACCGGTTCGTAAGCAACCGGTACGAAAGGGGGGGGCCTTTAGTGCCGGATAATTAATACCGGTTGCTCAACCGGTACTGATATGGAGTATTTACAGATTGGATATAATTTTATTAGGGTTTATCAAGAACGGGTGCAACACAAACCACGATGCATACATTTTTTTCTTATCATTGAAGATCAACTCTTGAGATCATTGATCACAATATTTGTGTATCAGTTGGGTTACTAAACTATTCAGCGGGAGCGATTTCCTAGAATGAACAAATTTAATTAAGTATGTAAGTCGTTATCAAATCTTGATCTTTTGTGCATTACAGTGCCAATGATAGTGAGAGCAATTCCAATAGTGTAGCCAGCTGCTGGCTATAAACCAAGTGCCATATCATCTATAGCCAACTTAGAGCCAACATATACAACGATGAGCTATAAAAATGTAGTACTTTATCAATGTATGACCCACCTTTCATTCTCACAAAGTGCCTAGGAGCACGTACTAGAGCTGGCTCTTGCATAAGAGACCACTCTCCTCCTCTCTCTCCTCCAGCTAAGCAATAATATACTATTTTAATCCTTATAGCTAGCTGACTAGGACTTATCGGTCGGGGGGGTGGTCTTGGCGACGATGATGTGGATTAGGTCGATGTTTTGGGGACCTGGTCTTCGTAGGGGACTTGTTCCAGCGATGCGGAGGAGACTGTTGAAAGCTGCACCAGGGGAGGCCGGCGGTGATGTTGGGATGGTCGGGCGGCCATTGGGGGGAAGCCGGCGGCATCGATGGGAAGGTCGGGAGGCAGTGCTCAAGTGTCTGATATATTTTCAATTGATATAAAGAGCTTATATTGAAATTTAACTTTGGCGGATGCCTATTGTAAGTTGTGATATGTTTTCTTATTAAACGTTCTTCCTTCGAAGTTATCAGATGTACTGTTCTGGCAGATGTTGTCGACCTATATGATTATTAATATGGTAATCAAAGAAGATTTTTCCACCTATAATGGGAAATCTGTTTGTGAAGGAATATTTCTATCAAATTGATTCACCAATAAATATTGGGCTTACAAGGCTTATTTGAAGAATAATTCAAATATTAGGGCTTCAAAAAAGTGGATGTAGCAGAGCGGTATACATAGAACAACACACATGCACTGAAATTGGGTCGCACTGTGCCGGTTAGTTGGCGCCCCAACCTTTAGTGGAGATACAAATCCTTAGGAAAACAAAGCTCCTTAGACATGTGCACAACTTCTCTTGTATGGAAGATCGAATTCGAAAACAAAAATTTATACATCTGTAGATACACTTTCGAATTCCATGGGCCAGGCATAATACAAGAAAACAACAATGAAACGTTGCACGATAGCTATTGGAGGATGCAGCAGCACAAGGAAGGGTAAGAAAATTGTTTGAGGACATGGTCGCAGTGAATATGATGTGGAGTATTTACAGATTGGATATAATTTTATTAGGGGTTATCAAGAACGGGTGCAGCACAAACCACGATGCATACATTTTTTTTTTCTTATCCCTGAAGGTCAACTCTTGAGATCATTGATCACAATATTTGTGTATCTGTTGGGTTACTAAACTATTCAGGGGGAGCGATTTTCGAGAATTATCAAATTTAATTAACTATGTAAGTCGTTACTAAATCTTGATCTTTTGTACATTACAATACCAATGACAGTGAGATAACGGTAGTTGAGATAGGAGAATATTTTGTCCAGCTCGGCTATAAGTTATCATCTTTTCCTGTGAGAAGAAGTCCACCAAATATCAAGGTCGGATACTCGTATATATTAGGATAAACCACAAAGTATTCAATATAAATAAAAAAATAACATGAGAAACAAAAACAGCAAACTTAGTGACGATGAGAGAAGAGGCTGAATTCAAGGCTAAGTTGCACGTAATATTTTTTAGTCACAATTATTTTATCTGTTTTGTGATCTTGAATACAGTTGGGAATTAGATTTGAACACAATAACCTTTGTAGATGCGGATAAAACATACTCAATTGTTTTTGAAAGTTGTATTGAAAGTTATGTAACCTTGTGCATCACAAACCTCGGTGAACACACTCTTGTGATCATAGATAGTTGACTATATGAATCAATGATGACATTGTTTGATGCATGTGATGAGTTATTTATTTATGTGAAAAATCTTCTAGCATGGGAGATTCTAATTAGTCCTCTATACCTGATAGACTCTTGATCTTCCTGGGGCGCTAACAAAATCATGCAATAGATACTTATACACTAGTAGAAAGTTGGGCTTCCGTCGAGACATTTTGCCCGGCCTAGTCTGGAGCCGGGACAAATAGGCCGACCACATCGCCTCAAAATTACCGAGAAGCTACGGGGCCTTTTGTCGTGGTTGTTTAAGTCCTTTTATCCAGGTTGGAGGTTTCAGTCGGGACAAAACGGTTTGGGGCCTTTTGCGGCCTGCTGGCAGCCCTTTTGTCCGACTGGAGATACGAGCCGGGACATAAAGTCCAACCGTCCCGCGTGGAAACCGATTCGTCTACCATTACTGCACATGGCAAACAGAGAGAAGAACATGATCGTCGCCGCCGGAAGTTGCATCACCGCCGGTGTCATTGGACTGGCCTTTTCACCTCTCTCTCCCATATATACATGTCTTGTTCTTTCTGAGATCTCCGTAGCAACCAAAACTGCACCATTAGCCACATCTCTCCCAAAAAAGAGCCCGAACTCTCTCTCTCTCTCTCTCTCTCTCTCTCTCCCGCGCCCGGCCGGGCCTCTCTCGAGTGTCTCATGGATCCAGAAATGATCAAGCTCGCGCGCGCCCTCGACTTCCCTCGATCTGAAGTCTACTAGGATGTCATCGAGAAGATGAATTTCAAGGTCACGTACACCCTCCGTGCGAAGAGGGTGGAGAGGTCGATCCGCGCCGTCAAGAGGGATTTCCTCAACGCCGCGGAAATCAAGGTTAGCTTTTCCATGGATTTTGTTATCAAAGATGTAGCAAAGAAGTATTTTCTTAGAAGGTGCATAAAATTTAGAGATATCACAAACCATCCAAAATCCTAATGATAATTGTTATTTCTGTGTTTGAAGGTCGTGGGCTTGGACTGCGAGTTTACCGACCCTCGCAAGGGTAATCAACGTGCCACCATCCTTCAACTCTCCCTTCCATATTGTTCATGCCGATGAAGTGCCACAACTTCTCATCGATTTTCTTGCGGACAAGAACATCAGATTCTGTGGCCCGGCAATCCACAATGATGTGAATATGTTGCATACCTATGTAATTCATGGTATTCCATATGCGATCAACCTCCAGCAGATCCTTCGGAACCCCGTCCCAAATAAGCAGACTTTGAGTTTGTATGATTTGGCAAATCATTATATTGGGACAGGTCTCGAGCAGAAGAAGAAGTTCAATAAGAAGAACAAGACTTAGAAGATCGCCAAGGAATTAGAAGAAGAAGCACTGATTTTTTGATGCGGCGATTTTCCCTTGAGCCATAAGCAACTTCAGTATACCGCTCTCGATGCTCGCCTCGGCTTCGAGCTGGGTAGGAGGCATTTCTGGGCACTTGGCTACAATGGCTAGTTGGATTGCCTCGGACTTAATATTTATGAGTAGATGCATGGTGGTGTGGTGTGTGGTGTGGTGTGTGCCTTCTATGTATGAACATATGAATCGTCGCGATCAATGTATTAAATCTTTCTATTATATTGTTATTCAAATTCCTCACACTTTTGATAATATTATAGGGATTTCTATTTTCGTGCCCTCGTTTCCTTAGTTGTGCTCAGTTTTCTCCAGCTCCTTAGTTTTTCCTCAGTTTTCCCCAAGACCTTGTCTGAAACCATCACAGATGCTGTAACGGCCGGTTGCCCGACGGTTGACCGTTTGTCGTGGTATCGTCACGGCATATGCCATAGGGTGGCTAATCGAAGGTGGTTCCTAGATGGTCTCACGGTGGTATCCGGAAGCGGGTATGGGCACGAGTGACACGGTTGACGTACCCAGGTTCGAGGCCCTCCGATGGAGGTAACACCTCTACTCCTGCTATGAGTGTATATGGTAATCACACAATACAATGGTGCTCCTAGAGCTGTGTCCGGCTGCTCGGGGAGGCTAAGGTAGACGAAGGTCTCTCTCCTCGAGTAGCGCTAAGTCTGGAATGGAGGGAGAATGATCGATCGTCCCCCGCACGAGGGGGGTAGCCCAGCTTATATAGGCACTGGCACTTTACATAGAAGTCCCTATGGTCTACTGGCCGGCTTGGCCGGCTCCGGCTTCCGCTCCTTCCCGAGGCGTTGACGTCATGGAGCCGTTGAGGCGTAGTGGCCTGTCCCGTCCACCAGAGGGGGTCAGCGGCATGGCGAGGAGGTGTCCCTGTCGCCATCATGTCCTGTAGCCGGTACGGACAGTCGTAGGCGATGATGGCCTGTCCGACGCGCGGCACTGTTGCTCTACAGTGCCCCGCGCTTTGCGGGAGATGAGGTCAGCGTGGACCTTTGAACCCGGACCACCTACCCAGTTCCTTCTCAAGCAAGACTCGCCAGCCTCGAGTCGGTCTGAGGTACAGTCCCCAGTCGGATATGGCTTGCAGAAGTCGGCCCAGCCACAGCGCAGATGGCCGCAGCCAGGCCGACTAGGACTTAGAGCCAGCCGGCTTCCGAAGCAGCCGGCCACGGCTCCAGCCGGCTGCACCTCAGCCGGCCTTTGCCGCGAGCCGGCCAACCTCTAGCCGGCTGCTCCGCGTCCATTGCCCTACCCGGGGTCTTCCCCCCGACATTAGCCCCCGAAGCTGTCAAGGTCCTGCCCTCACTCCGCTCCTTCTCCCGTTCGAGCTTTTCACCGATTCGGCGCGGCTACTCCACCGTTTCCCTGGCGAACTCCGGCGGGCGGTCGCCCCAACGTTCCTCCGCCGAGCTACCGCCACTACTCCGCCAATCCGGCGCCACGGGGCCGCGCGTGTCGACGGCGCGCTCTTCTCCACCGCGATCTCCCCCGGCGAGGAGCGGCTCTTCTTCGCCGTTTCGCCTCTCGTGGTCTTCTTCTTCCTCCTCCTCCTCAATGGCTCAACCAAGCGGCTCTTGGAGGGGCTCCTACATGCGGGAGGACGACATCGAGCGGCTCGTGCGCCTCCGTCGCATTCCGGCGGGGGTGACCACGAGGGCGCCCGGCACCGAGATGGAGCCCAGGCCGGAACCCGGTGAACGTGTGGTCTTCGGAGCGCACCTCGACCGTGGGCTGGGCCTGCTGGCTTCGAACTTCTTCCGCCGGTTCCTCGACTTCTTCGGCTTGCAGCCTCACCACCTGCCGGCCAACGCCTTCATCCTTCTCAGCTGCTACGTGGCTTTCATGGAAGGCTACGCCGGCTTGTGGCCGGATGTGGAGATCTGGAGCCGGCTCTTCTACATCAAGGCGCAGACGACTGAAGGCCGTTTGAGGACCTGCGGCGCTTCCTCCATCTATCCTCGCACGGGTACGTCTTTTCCACGGATCCCGACTGTGGATTCTGTGAAGAACTGGCATATGTCCTTCTTCTATGTGCGGAACGACACCCCAGCCTTCGACCGGCTCAACCTGCCGGAGTACAACCCGGCTCCGCCAGTCGGCCGGCTCAACTGGGGCCACAACCCCAAGTCAGCGGATCCGGACGCGGAGGTGAACCTTCTGTGGGATTTCTTGGGGGAGTGTGTTACGGGAGGCCGGCTGAGCTCCGAGGATCTCCTCTGCACTTACGTCATGCGCCGGGTGCTGCCGCTCCAGAGGCGCGTCCACAAGATCGGGCATATGTCCGGCCGGCTTGACCCCACCCGGACGTCGAAGGTGGAGCTCACCAAGGCCCAGGTTGCTCGCCGGGTGAACAACATCACCAAGGCCAACATGCCGGAGAACTGGGATTGGGGGCTGGCGCCCTACGACCGGGAGTCGCCGCCAGAGCTGGTAAGTTGATATTTTGGCCGACTTCCGGCTTGCGGCTACGTGGCCGACTTGATATTTATCTTGTTTTGCTTTCAGCTTTTCGTCCGCCAAGGTATTGAGGATGGCGACCTGGCGCAGAAGGTCTGGACGCCGGATCATGTCGATCCGGCTGACCCAGCCGGCGACCAAGCCGGTGACGACGATCTGCCGGAGGTGCCGGACCAAGGCGACCAGGGGGAGCACAACCCGCCGCCCTCACCGGAGCACGAACCGGAGGAGCAGCAGGAGCAGGCGGAGCCGGCGGAGTCCGGTACGGGGCCGATCCCCGCGGTGCCCCTGCGCGTGAGGCCGCCTGCCGCCTCGGCGACTTCGGCGCCCAAGGGGAAGAAGCGGGCCATCGGCGGATCCACGGTCGCGCTGGAGGCCAAGGCCAAGAAGCAGCGCCGACAGGCGCCCAGGAGGGTTCCGGAGCAAGCCGGGTAAGCTCTTTTTTCTTCGTTGTTTGATTCCTTTTCTTTCCTTACTTTCTGTATTTATCTTTTCTTGTTTGTTCAACTAGGGCTCCGATAAAGTTTACCCAGGGCGGCGGCTCTCGGCAGGCTCCCCCCATCACGTCGCCGCTTCAGCGGCAAAGGAGGGAGCCAACCCCGCAGCCCTCGACGCGCGCGCGCACGCCGCCTGCTGTTATCGTGCCGCCTGCGGCTACGCCGCCTTCTACGGGGGCGTCTTCTTCAGCTGCGCCTCCTGCGGCGCCTGGCGGCAGTGCCCAGGGTGAGTCGGTGCGCCGGCCGACCCTGGACGACATGTTTCCACGCCGCGTCCCGTTTGTGGAGCAGGCGGCCGGAGCTGGCAGGGGTATGCCGCCTGCAACTGGAGCCGGAGCTGGCAGGGGTATGCCGCCTGCAACTGGAGCCGGAGTTGGCGGGGCAGCGCCGCCTGCGACCGGAGTTGGCGGGGCAGCGCCGCCTGCGACCGGAGTCGGCGGGCCCGCGCCTAACGTTGTGGTGCTGGGGAGCAGGCCGGTGGGAGCGCCTCAGGCGCCGGAGACGACGGCTCCCACCGGGCCAACTGCTTCGACCGTGCCGCCTCCATCTTCGGATGCCGACAACAGTTCACAGCCGGCAGTCGAGTCTATAACTTGATCTATGCGCCGCAAGGGAAAGGGATCCTTCGGGCACGCCTTGTTGAGGCTGGTGTAGTCGATACGCATGCGCCAGGAGCCGTTCTTCTTCGAAACCAGGACTGGGTTTGCTAACCAGTCCGGGTGCAGCACTTCCATGATAAAGCCGGCTGCGAGGAGCCGGGCGATTTCTTCACCGATGGCCTTCCTTCTTTCTTCGGCGAAGCGCCTGAGGGGCTGCTTCACCGGCTTGGCTTCAGGCCTGACGTGGAGGTGGTGCTCAGCCAACTCCCTCGGCACACCCGGCATGTCCCTTGGAGACCATGCGAAGATGTCCCGATTCTCACGGAGGAAGCTAGTGTGCTCGCCTTCCTATTTGCTGCTCAAGCCGGCACCGATGGTGACGTACTTGTCCGGCTGCGCCGGGTCGAGCATGATCTTCTTGGTGTTGTCGGCCGGCTGGAAGTGAGTCGTCCCAGCCGGGTTTCCCACAGCCGGCATGTCCGCCTGCGCGGCCTTAGCCAGGGCGATGGCGTCGTGGATGAGCTGCTTCTCGGTGGCGATGACCAGCGTCTGGGCCATCTTGGAGCTCTGCGTGGCGCAGTCTATGGAGCGGCGATAGTCACCGGCTACGGTGATGACCCCTTTAGGGCCAGGCAGCTTCATCTTCAGGTACCCATAGTGGGGCACCGCCATGAACTTGGTCAGGGCTGGCCTGCCCAGGAGCGCGTGGTAGGGACTCACGAGGTCCACAACCTCGAACTTCGATCCTTTCGGTGCGGAAGTGATCCGGCTTCCCGAACATCACCTCCAGCGTGATCCGGCCGATCGGCTGGCAGCGGTGGCCCGGCACGATGCCATGGAAGACGGTGGGGGTGGGACGCAGCTCGGCTTCTTGGATGCCTAGCTTGCGGGCGGTGTCGCGGTAGAGGATGTTGATGCTGCTGCCCCCGTCGATGAGGACGCGCGAGAAGCGCACGCTGCGCCGGGTCGTGCCAATGGTGGGGTCGAGGACCATGGAGTAGCTGCCCGGCTTTGGCAGGACAGCCGGTGTGTCGCGGCGATCAAATGTCATGGCCTGCTCTGACCAGTTTAGGTACTGGGGGACCGGCGGGATGACCGCGTTGACCTCGAGGGAACGGCTCTGCTGGCTCGTCTTGTCCTCGGGCTCGGAGGTGAAGATGATGTAGGTGGCGTCCTCGGCCAAGTAGCGGCCATGTTGCACTTGGTTAGCCTCGTGGTGCTCGAGGTTGGCGTTCTCTGCGCCGGCTTGGCCACCCGGCCCGCCGGCTGGAGGAGGCGGGGGTGGGGGCGGGAGGGGTTCGCCGCTTGTCAGCCGCTTCATGAAGTGGCAGTCGCGGGTGGTGTGGTTGGAGGGGTTCTTGCCGCTGTGGTACTTGCACGGCGAGTCGAGCATCTGCTCGAAGGTGTACTTCGGCTTCCACTGCCGGTCTTGCTTCTGTCGCCGGCTGCCGCCAGCCGCCGCATGGTCCGACACGGCTGCCACATGGGCGGAACCGTACCGGCGGTCCGGCTGGTCGCTGTGCCGCTTGCCGCGGTAGTTGTCCCGCCGGCTGCCATGCGAGCCGCCCTCGGCCGGCTTGTGCTCGGCCGGCTTGTTGTTGTCCCGCCTTGGCGGAGCTGGTGAAATATCAGCCGGAGCCTTGCCGGCTTCCTCAGCCAGCACGTACTTGTCGGCGATGGCCATCAAGGCGGCCATCGACTTGGGGTCGCTGCGGCGAAGCTTGTGCCACAGCATGGTGTTGGGCCGGCAGCCTCCCATGAAGAAACTGATGGCTTGGATCTCATGCACACCCTCACAGGAGTTGCGCATTTCGCACCAGCGCGTCAGGTATGCGCGGTCCGTCTCGTCCGGGCCCTGCTTGCACATCTCAAGCTGCTGAGGGCGACCCGGCCGGCGATAGGTGCCGGTGAAGTTGCTGATGAAGGCCTCTTCGAAATCCAGCCAGCCGTTGATGCTGCCGGCTGGCAGGTTGTTGAGCCAGGTGCGGGCGGAGCCGACCAGCATCAGGGGGGAGTAGCGTACCGCCCAGCGCTTGTTGCCCCGGGCGATGCCGACTGCGGTGGAGTAGTCCAACAGCCAGTCCTCCGGCTTGGCAGTGCCGTCGTACTTGGGGGTGTCGCGCGGGAGCCGGAAGCCGTCGATCATGGGCTCGTTGGCGATGCGGGGCCCGAAGCACTTTGGGACGGCTGGCCCCTCTTCTTCCGCGATGCGGGACTCGACCAGCCGGTCGAGGCGATCTCGGGCGTCTGCCGGCTCAATGCGCGGGCCCAGCCGGGAATGTGCCGGCTGGCGAGCGCCGCTGGTTTCTGGAGCCGGCCGGTGCGGGCGTCGAGGCTCGGAGCCTTGCTCCTGGTTCCGGCTTGGTGGGGGTCGGCTGCGGCTGCTGCCGCTGCCTGGCTGGCGGCTCGGCCGGCTTGAGCTCGCGTACGTAGCGCGGGAGTTGTTGCGCCGGCTTGGTGTTGGGGAGATGGACTCGGCCGTGTCCCTGGCATTGCGTGCGGCACCACGAGCGTGAGAAGCTCTGGGATCTTGGGCGTACCTAGGGTCTTTCGATTGTCGGTTGGCAGCCTTCAGCAACTCAGTCACCCGCTCGGTCTGGCGGCGTAACTCTTCGCCTTCGAGGCGGTGCAGCTCTTTTGCGGCGGCTTCGGCCACGAGCATTTTCTTGTCGGGGGTGTTGTAGAGGGGCAGCTCCATTGACGGAGCCGGCGCATCCACGCCGTCGCGGTCGATCTCGGCGCCTAGGTCGCGGCCTCTACGGCGGATCTGGCCGGCTCGGCTGGGGTTGTCGCCGCCTGGGGTGAGGCCGTGGGCGCGGTTGTACTCGCGCTGGGTGATCTCCCACTGGCGCTTAGCAGCAGCCAGCTCCTCGGTCTGCTTGAGGAGGAGCACGCGGTGCGCCTCCAGGTCCGCCTCGACGGTGGCGGCGTCGGCGCCGGCGCCGGTTGTGAGCGGCGTGCTCAGCTTCGCCCGGACTTCCTCCAGCCGGGATGGTGGTGGTGGCGGCTTTGCGCCTGATGCGGACGCGTGCCCGCCGACGTTGCGCTCCATGTCGGGGCCGCGGATGCGCGTGGACTTGGTGGGCTGTTCGTCGCCGGATTCCATGACCTCGTGCATGATGCAGGGGTCGGCGGCGGTGAGGCTGGCGCCGGCTCCAGGGGGAGGGCTTGTGCAGCGCAGGATCTGGCGCGGATAGCGCGGTGGTGCGACGGTGGCGACGTAGACGTCGAAGCCGCCGAAGCTGATGATGTTGCCGCCGGCAGGGAATGGCCGGTCGGCGAAGCAACCAGCGTTGTCGCTGATGCAGTCGAGGGAGCCGAATCTCCAGATCAAGCCTGAAGCGAACCGCTCGCCGGTGGTGATGGTGAGGCCCGTCCGGATGAAGACACCGGCCGCGGACGCTGAAGGCCCCACGGTGGGCGCCAAATGTCGTGGTATCGTCACGGCATATGCCATAGGGTGGCTAATCGAAGGTGGTTCCTAGATGGTCTCACGGTGGTATCCGGAAGCGGGTATGGGCACGAGTGACACGGTCGACGTACCCAGGTTCGAGGCCCTCCGATGGAGGTAACACATCTACTCCTGCTATGAGTGTATATGGTAATCACACAATACAATGGTGCTCCTAGAGCTGTGTCCGGCTGCTCGGGGAGGCTAAGGTAGACGAAGGTCTCTCTCCTCGAGTAGCGCTAAGTCTGGAATGGAGGGAGAATGATCGATCGTCCCCCGCACGAGGAGGGTAGCCCAGCTTATATAGGCGCTGGCACTTTACATAGAAGTCCCTATGGTCTACTGGCCGGCTTGGCCGGCTCCGGCTTCCGCTCCTTCCCGAGGCGTTGACGTCATGGAGCCGTTGAGGCGTAGTGGCCTGTCCCGTCCGCCAGAGGGGGTCAGCGGCATGGCGAGGAGGTGTCCCTGTCGCCATCATGTTCTGTAGCCGGTACGGACCGCCGTAGGCGATGATGGCCTGTCCGCCGCGCGGCACTGTTGCTCTACAGTGCCCCGCGCTTTGCGGGAGATGAGGTCAGCGTGGACCTTTGAACCCGGACCACCTACCCAGTTCCTTCTCAAGCAAGACTCGCCAGCCTCGAGTCGGTCTGAGGTACAGTCCCCAGTCGGATATGGCTTGTAGAAGTCGGCCCAGCCACAGCGCAGATGGCCGCAGCCAGGCCGACTAGGACTTAGAGCCAGCCGGCTTCCGAAGCAGCCGGCCACGGCTCCATCCGGCTGCACCTCAGCCGGCCTTTGCCGCGAGCCGGCCAACCTCTAGCCGGCTGCTCCGCGTCCATTGCCCTACCCGGGGTCTTCCCCCGACACCGTTATCTTCTGACTAGTGGGGCCACGTAGAGCCCGCAAAGACACGTCAGACCATCCATCTTTGTTTGACCGTATGCATCGCTGTATCCCTGACCAAAACGCGCACGAGTGGGGCTTCGGTATATCGAATGACAAGTGGGCCATGGCGCTGATACAAGGGTCAATACACGGGTAGGAATATATTTTTAAACGGAGCTCTACAGCGATGACACGGAGGAGGTGGCCTGCGGGGTGCCGAGATGAGATCGACATCCACAAAGAAATGCATGAGGCGAGACCAGACGCATTAGATAGATATGAACTAGACGCGTTTAACCATGCAAAGAAGAGAAGAAATGGTCGACGACATCGACGACTACCTCAAAACTTTGACTGACCGTGTCCGACACGAACGCGAGCAATGTAGAGAAAACTAGTGTCTCTCCTTTCTCGGCGTGTATAGATGGGTGCTAGAAGAGTGTGGTGGCGAAGGGAAAGACCTCGCGGTGGTCTGTGGCGTCCAGCATAGCGGGGCGGCGTGGCCGTGCCCACATCGGCGTGCATGCATGTTCGGCATTGGCATCAGCATGTACGTTCGGCATTGGCGAAGGGAAAGACCTCGCGGTATCTCTGGTGTGTCAGTGATCGAGTGAGGGGACGGGATTGAGGGTGCATCCCGATGGTGACCTAGCAGTGGCGGCGAGTATAGCCGTTCTGACCATGCCGATATCGGCATAGGCAAAGTTTGGAGGCTGTGGTGCTCGAATCAAGGTGGGATTTGTTTCTTGTACGCCAAAAGTGATTTGAAACAAGTTTCGTGTTGAAGGTTAGGTAACGAAAGTTTGTAACTAAGCCCAAAATTATACTAGCGCCATGGTGAGGTTCTTTTTGATAGAGCTATACGGTTGGGCAAACTTTTTTGACACTTTTTGGATAGGGTTCCTTGTTGTTACACGTATGGCATCATGTATGGCAAATTTGGGGTCATTTGGAGATGTTCGAAAAAATCACTTTGCTTAAACGCATGCCGTTTCGTCTCACTGAAACCAGCTTTTCTAACAAGGTGATTTATTCTACCTTCTCTAAATGACCTCAAATTTCATACAGCTGATCTTCTATACATAGATAGATAGATAGTTTCGTTTTTATATTTTTCGAACTTTTTATTTCCCTTTATAATACCCAATTGATTTTCAGGTCAAAACCTTGATGGCGCGTGAGACAGACGTCCGTTGGGAACCCCAAGAGGAAGGTGTGATGCGTACAGCAGCAAGTTTTCCCTCAGCAAGAAACCAAGGTTATCGAACCAGTAGGAGTCAAGGAACACGTGAAGGTTGTTGGTGGCGGAGTGTAGTGCGGCGCAACACCAGGGATTCCGGCGCCAACGTGGAACCTGCACAACACAATCAAAGTACTTTGCCCCAACGTAACAGTGAGGTTGCCAATCTCACCGGCTTGCTATAAACAAAGGATTAAACGTATTGTGTGGAAGATGATTGTTTGCGAAGAACAGAGTTTGCGGTAGATTGTATTTCAGATGTAAAGATGTCCACAGTTCACTAGTGGTGTCTCTCCCATAAGATAAATAGCATGTTGGGTGAACAAATTACAGTTGGGCAATTGACAAATAAAGAAGGCATAACAATGCACATACATATATCATGATGAGTACTATTGTTGACTGCCAAAACCCACCGGCGGGCAGCGGCCTTGTCAACACCGTAGAGCCGGGAAGAGCCTAGAGCTGCGGCTGGCTGAGACCCCTCCGAGCGACGGCCCGCAATGCTCTTCTGGTCACACGCGGCGATGCGAAGTGCAAGGGCGTGCCACCCGACCTATACCCGGCCGGGAAGGTGATGTGGATGCCTCGCTTAGTTTCCCGCAGGGCATACATGTAAACGTTAAATACGAGCCTCGATCGGCTCTCGAGTTATCCCGTGAATCGGCTCAAAGAGCCGATCCACCCATGATTCGTACGGGGTGCACGAATACTTGGTGGTCCCGCTTGATCAAGATACGAGCTAATGAGATCTACGACGATTTAGGGTTTTCACCGCATAATCGGATCATCCTACTCCAGGTTGGGCCTCGCGGCCACGCACGGTGCTCGTAAGCCGATCCTAAACAAGGCCTAAAAACCAACATGAAGTTGATCCTCGGAACATCCTGTTTAGGACTTGCGAACGCCACCCTACGTGCCACTGGATCCTCCCCCCATTTGTAAGGCCTAACTATTGCAGATATTAAACTAATCCTTGTAGAACAAGGAGCAATCGTAACGGATCAGATCTACTAAATAATGATCAAGCGGGTGCCGCCCCCACACCCGAGATAGGCGTGAGGGCGGCTAGATATGCAAGGGTTGCACTACGTAAGCATGCTTAAACGAAGAACAATGCTAACCCTAACACATCTAATGATAACTACGTTGCTCGCCATCAAAAGCGCTTCAAGTACGAGCAACGCATGAACAACGTGGGCTTGTGCTGCCTAGATCGCAAGATGCGATCTAGGCAGCATGTCGCTTACCCGATAGAAACCCTCGAGACGAAGGAGTTGGCGATGCGCCGAGATTGGTTTGTTTTTGGGGTTGAACGTGAGTTGTTGTTTATTCCATAAACCCTAGGTACATATTTATAGTCCAGGGGACTTTCTAATGTGGGCGTGCACTAAACCGTGCACGAGATAAACTCTAACTTTTAATCTAGATACAATCTACCATTATTAAAGATACACGGGCAACTTAGCCCAAATTCTCCGTGCAAGGCCGCTTCATCGATCTTTCATGTGTAATCTTCTCAAGCCCATCTTGATCGCGGCCCACCTCCCGATTTAGTCCAAAATCTGGTGATAACACATGCCCCCTGGTTTTGGTAATGATAATTTCAAAACCACTATGCTTTTTCCTTCGAAGGGTCGTGTCAC
Source organism: Lolium rigidum (assembly GCF_022539505.1). Classification (NCBI taxonomy): domain Eukaryota; kingdom Viridiplantae; phylum Streptophyta; class Magnoliopsida; order Poales; family Poaceae; genus Lolium; species Lolium rigidum. Next base: position 14,696,472 of record NC_061514.1, on the reverse strand, counting down.
GGCAGAAGCGTAGCCGTTGCAAGCATGCTTTCATCATGACGCCTTGCCTTCCCAACTTCTCCGCACGATTTGACAGCTTTGGCGTCGATTCCTTGGAAGCCGTAATGGCATTAAACCTTCACCAGATTTCTCACTACTTATCCGTGCCGACTGGTTAGCTCTCTCTATCCTCTATTCCATCCCAGCCATCGGCACCAAAAAACCCTCTCCTCCTGTAGCAATGTCTTCCTCTTCCTCTTCCTTCTCAAAACTCTTCCCCCAATCTTCGCCGAAGAAGAAGAACGAAGACAGCCTCCACCCCGCAGTGAATCCCTTCTCCTCCGACAAGGAGGAGAAAGAAGGGGAAGCAGCGAAGGCCAAGGCCTCCCCCTCCGCCAAGCTCCCGCCGAAGAAGCGCTTCCGCATGTGGGCGGACAGCGAGGACGAAGATGATGACGAAGAGGAAGAGGAGGAGGATGACTCCTCCTCCTCCATCGGGTATCCGCCGACCAAGCGCTTCCGCTCCTGGGCGGACAGCGAGGATGATGATGATGACGAGGAGGAAGAGGCTCCGGCCAAGGGCTGGGGCAGCAGCGACGAGGAGCTCCTGGGAGCAGCGCCGACGACGTCGACGGCGGCGATGACGAGGACAACGACGACTAGTAGTATAGGACTAGTAGTAGCAAGTGCACTAGGCACCGTATCCCTCTTTTGAGAGCCATCGGCTCTTTCTTGTAAAGCCGCTCTTTTGGAATTAATGAAATTGTTCTTTCCATTCATCCTTTAATTGCTCCAATTTCATCCCTTCCGCCTGTCATGCTAAGACCGATAGCAACGCGTCGGACTTTTTTCTTTTTGAACACCGAGGAAACCGGATTCTAATTAGCTCGTAGGCTAAAAACTTCTCAATTTTTAGGCTGCGATTAGATATCTGACCAAAATTCTTCGCGATCCCTTAGCCGACAACAACTCATCGGCTATTTTGAGAATCCAATCCCTTTCCTCCTCTTGCAGCAACAGCACAGTCCAAGCCCTGGACATAATCGGCTTCCCCAAGCAGAGAGCCTTCAAGGTGAGCTGCCCCCCGAGCTTCTTTAGTTCTTGCTGGCTAGATCGGCTTCTTCCCTTTGGTGAATCTAATGCAATCCATCCTTGACCTGATCCGCCCGCCCATGCTGCTCCTGATATTGTTCTTGAAGAGAGGATCTGAGCTTCCAAACTGCTCCATTGAGGAGTTCCTTCATAAAACATCTCCCTTTGTGCTCCATTGACCCTCTGATCGTAACAGTTACTCCCCTTGAGTCGATGGCCATGCATCGGCTTTCATATCCTTAAGTCGATGCCTGCTGCATCGGCTGTGTTCAAAAATTTTCGAATATTTATTTTTTTTATTTGGCCGATTTTTCTTAATCGGCCCCCAATGTTTCCTTGCACGTATGTTCTCACATGTTTATCTGCACATGTTCATCTGATTATATGCCCCCCGAGCCGATACCTCGCCGGATGACCGTAGATATCGGCTTGTATGGATAGCCAGTGGCACCGCACTTGTACGTCGGCTTCGCAAAAATCCACGCCGACTCTCGTCCGCCGACGTGGCCACCGCTCGCAGATCGGTGCCGAATGCAAGCAGTAACATGTGGTGAAAGTAATTTTGGCCGATTGCTGGAATCGGCCTCCATATTCATTGGAGAGCTGACCGAAGGTCCCGTAATGTCCCTTCATAAATTTTTTGGGGCCGATCACAAGGATCAGCCTCGCCCGGTTTGCTCATTGGTTTGATCTTGCTATTCGGTTAGGCTGGATAAAACCAACCCAACCTCTGACTTGATGCGCTTGCCGTCGTCCACCTTGAGTGCACCGTAGAGTCGTGGAGCACTAAGCTCTGTCGGCAAGACGAGTACCATGTTTGTGCCAGCCGATGTCTCATCATCGGCTTTCCTCTGTTTGGGGCGCCACTCCATTTTCCGTGGACGACCCTCTTCATCCAGGGCTCGCTGAACTTTTGCAGCCAGATCAGGTCGTGCCTTCCTTAGCGTATGCGGTATAACCTTTCGGCTTCCTCCAGGCCGCGCAATCGCTGAACCCCGCGCTTTTGGGAACGGCTGAGTCCGTCGTGGCACCACCTTGGACCGGTGGTACCGTCTTCTTCTACTTCTCCCTCGTCTTCTCGAATCCTCAAGATCTGCCCAACGAGGTGACTCAACGCGTTTGCTTTGTGGCGGGAGAGGCCCTAGGCGTCGAACACGCACACGTTGGCTGCCTCCTTCTTCTTCTTGTTGCATTCTCGGGCAACTGCCGATTGTGGGCAATCGGCTCATTCCTCGAATCCCAGCAGATGTCCGAAGAAGGGGCAGTCCCGTGTCCGGCGTTGTCATCTTGCTCCCTTGATGTTTCCGTGGCACAGCGCTCGTGCTCCTCCTCATCGCGATCCTCGCCGACGATATCTTCTCGGCTCCTCTCGCCGTACGATCTCCTCTATCATCATAATTGGACCGTCGGCGTTGGTCATACCGACTCACATATTTGTTGAGGAGGTGATCGCAGAGGGGTCGCCGATATCTTATATTCTTCACCTCTCCCTCTCGTGACATAGCGCTTGCCATCATGACGGAGCCGATCGCGTGGAGCGGCCTCCTCTCGTATCCTTGCTATGAGAGCAGCTGCCCTCATCTCCATCTTTGCCGCAGTGGTTCCCGTGTCCTACCATGTTGATGCCGAACGAGGGACCCGGGCCGGCAACCCTCGTGGTAGGTGACTTCCACCATGTTAACGGCGGGGAAGGGTTGGGTGTCGACCTTCATGGCGTACCGGTTGAAAATTAGCCGCCCCTTCTCTATCGCCGCTTGGATGTGTTGACGCCACACCCGGCAGTCGTTGGTGGCATGGGAAAGCGAGTTGTGGAATTTGCAGCACGGCTTTCCGTTTAGCTCCTTCGCCGTGGGGAACTTGAGACCTTCAGGAATCGTCAACTGTTTCTCCTTGAGCAGGAGGTCGAAGATTTGTTCGCCTTGGTCACGTCGAAATCAAATCCCCCGGGCGGCCCCGGTGGCTTTACCCATTTGCAGGACACGGGGTTCCTCCCCGAGTCCACTCAGCCACCGCTATTTCTTGGTCTCCCGCGGGCACTTCATCTTCCTCTCGTATCGACCATGACTACCGCACGCTTGAACTTGTCTTGGTACAGGTCCGGGTGGCGCTGTTCATATGCCGATAATTTCTGAACCATGTGCGCCAGCCGAGGTATAATCTCGCTTGGGAGGCCATGTCCTTGAGCTGCGTTGCAAGGCCGGCTACCGCCAACTCGATCGCTTCCTTTTCAGCTATACGAACCGAATAACATCGGTTCCTAAGATTCCCGAAGCGCCGGATGTACTCCGTCACCGTTTCCCCGCGCTTCGACGTAGTTGGGCTAGATCGGCAATGCCGTACTCGGAAGCTTCGAATGGTATTGCATATGGAACTCGTTCTTCCAATTGCTTCCAAGACTCGGATGGAGTTTGCCGGCAAAGAGGTGTACCATCCAAAAGCCGATCCCGTGAGGGACCGTGAAAAGAGCCTCACGCGTAGCTGATCCGACACCGAAGCCGGTCCTAGTTGAGCCAAATATCGGCCGACGTGCTCGATGGAGCCGGAGCCATCTCGATCCACCGAATTTGGAAAAGTCGTGGAGCCGATATTTAGGTGGCAGCGGGATCATCTCGTAATCGTCTGGGTACGGCTTGGAATAGCCGATCGCTCTTCTTTTCGGCATCATGCCGAACCGGTCTCTCGCATGGTACTGATCTGATCCGCTGTGCTGGCCGTAGGAGTTGCACTCTGAAGATTCGCCGGGGTGGCGTACTTAGCCAGCCATGTTTGCTTTTCCAGCTCTGAGCCAACTGCAGGAGTTGGGCTCGGGAGTTTCGTCGGTGTGGCGTACTTAGTTAGCCACGTCTGCTTCTCAAGCTCTGTCGCTGACGTTCCTCCTGTCTTCGCCGGAGTCCCCGATGTTGTGGCCTGGTTTGTGAGTGCCCAGTCACCACAATCTGGCACATACGTGCACGCGTATCCTTGAGGGATCTCCTTGGGCGCCTCCATTAGGAACTGGTAGTCACTAGGGTCACCACCAATCTTGTAGACGAGGAATGCCGGTGTAGTCGGCACTTCAGCAGGTGCCGCCAACGCATATGGCAGCGATGGACGGGACTGGAGTGGCAACTCTCCTTGATGAGTCCCGAGAGCAGGTCCTGACGGCGAGTACTGGTGGCTCATGATCTCCTGGATTACGCGCAGAGCGACACGCTCCAACACGTTGACCAAGTTTTCGCAGTGGCGATGTAGCGAGTGAGCCACCAAGTAGTTGATCTCCCCGCCGCAGTCCCCTCGGTGCGTTCCTCCGACGGGGCAGAGAGGTCTATCCCATCGAGAGCACCTTGCGGTGAGAATCCCTTCCATCTGATACCATGGGAACGGGTTCTCTGAAAAGAGCCGATGAGGTCGGCTTCGAGGGTGGCCTTGATCTCGTTGTATTGCTTCTTGAGCTCGTCGTGCAGCTCCTCGTAGGTGACCGGCGTGCCGTCCGCCATCTCGATGTAGATGGCGATGTGGTTGATGTAGACGATTGTCCCACCGGGCGTGCCGTAATGTGTTGATCGCCAAAACCCACCGGCGGGCAGCGGCCTTGTCAACACCGTAGAGCCGGGAAGAGCCTAGAGCTGCGGCTGGCCGAGACCCCTCCGAGCGACGGCCCGCAATGCTCTTCTCGGTCACACGCGGCGATGCGAAGTGCAAGGGCGTGCCACCTGACCTATACCCGGCCAGGAAGGTGATGTGGATGCCTCGCTTAGTTTCCCCGCAGGCATACATGTAAACGTTAAATACGAGCCTCGATCGGCTCTCGAGTTATCCCGTGAATCGGCTCAAAGAGCCGATCCACCCATGATTCGTACGGGGTGCACGAATACTTGGTGGTCCCGCTTGATCAAGATAGAGCTAATGAGATCTACGACGATTTAGGGTTTTCACCGCATAATCGGATCATCCTACTCCAGGTTGGGCCTCGCGGCCACGCACGGTGCTCGTAAGCCGATCCTAAACAAGGCCTAAAAACCAACATGAAGTTGATCCTCGAACATCCCGTTTAGGACTTGCGAACGCCACCCTACGTGCCACCGGATCCTCCCCCTTTGTAAGGCCTAACTATTGCGTATATTAAACTAATCCTTGTAGAACAAGGAGCAATCGTAACGGATCAGATCTACTAAATAATGATCAAGCGGGTGCCGCCCCCACACCCGAGATAGGCGTGAGGGCGGCTAGATATGCAAGGGTTGCACTACGTAAGCATGCTTAAACGAAGAACAATGCTAACCCTAACACATCTAATGATAACTACGTTGCTCGCCATCAAAAGCGCTTCAAGACGAGCAACGCATGAACAACGTGGGCTTAGTGCTGCCTAGATCGCAAGATGCGATCTAGGCAGCATGTCGCTTACCCGATAGAAACCCTCGAGACGAAGGAGTTGGCGATGCGCCGAGATTGGTTTGTTTTTGGGGTTGAACGTGAGTTGTTGTTTATTCCATAAACCCTAGGTACATATTTATAGTCCAGGGGACTTTCTAATGTGGGCGTGCACTAAACCGTGCACGAGATAAACTCTAACTTTTAATCTAGATACAATCTACCATTATTAAAGATACACGGGCAACTTAGCCCAAATTCTCCGTGCAAGGCCGCTTTATCGATCTTTCATGTGTAATCTCTCAAGCCCATCTTGATCGCGGCCCACCTCCTGATTTAGCCAAAATCTGGTGATAACAACTATGAGATTTAATCAGGGCATTACGACAAAGTACATAGACCGCTATCCAGCATGCATCTATGCCTAAAAAGTCCACCTTCAGGTTATCATCCGAACCCCTTCCAGTATTAAGTTGCAAACAACAGACAATTGCATTAAGTATGGTGCGTAATGTAATCAACACAAATATCCTTAGACAAAGCATCGATGTTTTATCCCTAGTGGCAACAGCACATCCACAACCTTAAAACTTTATGTCACTGTCCCGCATTCAATGGAGGCATGAACCCACTATCGAGCATAAATACTCCCTCTTGGAGTCACAAGTATCAACTTGGCCAGAGCCTCTACTAGCAACGGAGAGCATGCAAGAACATAAACAACATATATGATAGATTGATAATCAACTTGACATAGTATTCAATATTCATCGGATCCCAACAAACACAACATGTAGCATTACAAATAGATGATCTTGATCATGATAGGCAGCTCACAAGATCTAACATGATAGCACAATGAGGAGAAGACAACCATCTAGCTACTGCTATGGACCCATAGTCCAGGGGTGAACTACTCACACATCGATCCGGAGGCGATCATGGCGATGAAGAGCCCTCCGGGAGATGATTCCCCTCTCCGGCAGGGTGCCGGAGGCGATCTGCTGAATCCCCCGAGATGGGATTGGCGGCGGCGGCGTCTCAGTAAGGTTTTCCGTATCGTGGCTCTCGGTACTGGGGTATTCGCGACGAAGGCTTTAAGTAGGCGGAAGGGTAGGTTTAGGGGCGGCACGAGGGCCCCACACAACAGGGCGGCGCGGGCCCTAGCCTGGCCGCGCGGCCCTGGCGTGGCGTCGCCTCGTCGCCCCACTTCGTAATCCTTTCGGTCTTCTGGAAGCTTCATGGAAAAATAAGACCCTGGGCGTTGATTTCGTCCAATTCCGAGAATATTTACTTTGTAGGATTTCTGAAACCAAAAACAGCAGAAAACAACAACTGGCTCTTCGGCATCTCGTCAATAGGTTAGTGCCGGAAAATGCATAATAATGACATATAATGTGTATAAAACATGTGAGTATCATCATAAAAGTAGCATGGAACATAAGAAATTATAGATACGTTTGAGACGTATCAAACCTCGAAAAACAGCATCATGTATGGCATCATTTTCGCCCTAAATTTCAAATTTTTTGAAACTTTCCCTTTTACATATTCCTTGTTGTTATAGATATGGCATAATGTATGCCAAATTTGGCTAGGTCTCACTGAAACCAGCTTTTGTAACAAGTTAGGTTTTTTCGACCTTCTCAAAAGGGATTTTTTCTACCTTCTCTAAATGACCTCAAAAATCATACAGACGATCTTCTATACAAAGATAGGCAGATTGTTTTGTTTTTACATTTATTTGAACTTTTATTTTCCTTTATAATACCCATTTGTTTTCAGGTCAAAACCTCGAAAGATAACTGATACGTCCAAATTGCATCACTATTTTATATCATAATTTGCTATTATTCATTGATATATTTCATATTGGGACACAATACTTATGTTATTTCATCTATTTTGCATGTTTCATGATTATTTGGAGATCGAGCACCGGAGCCAGGATTCTGCTGGAAAAAGCACCGTCGGGATGCAATATTTCGGAAGATCAACTGTGGAAGGAAGTTTTACCAAAAATCCTATTTTTCCGGATGACGGAGGAAGCCGGAAGGGGAGCCAGCTGGACCCAGGGTGGGCCCACACCATAGGGTGGCGCGGCCCATGGCCTGGCCGCGCCACCATGTGGTGTGGAGCCCCCTCGGCCTCTTTCGCCTCCTTTTCTTCGCGAAACCCTTCGTCCCGAAGACCTAAGCCACAGAGGAATCCTCACGAAGGGTTACAGCCGCCTCTGCGGGGCGGAGAACACCGGAGAGAAAAGAGCTCTCCGGCGGGCAGGAATCCGCCGGGGAAATTCCCTCCCGGAGGGGGAAATCGACGCCATCGTCACCGCCATCGAGCTGGACATCATCTCCATCACCATCATCATCATCTCCACCATCATCACCGCCATCTCCACCGCTGGACATCGTCACCGCTGTAGCAATTTGGGTTTGATCTTGATTGTTTGATAGGGGAAACTCTCCCGATACTCGATTTCTACTTGTTGTTGATGCTATTGAGTGAAACCATTGAACCAAGGTTTATGTTCAGATTGTTATTCATCATCATATCACCTCTGATCATGTTCCATATGATGTCTCGTGAGTAGTTCGTTTAGTTCTTGAGGACATGGGTGAAGTCTAATTGTTAGTAGTGAACTATGGTTGAGTAATATTCAATGTTATGATATTTAAGTTGTGGTGTTATTCTTCTAGTGGTGTCGTGTGAACGTCGACTACACGACACTTCACCATTTATGGGCCTAGGGGAATGCATCTTGTACTCGTTTGCCAATTGCGGGGTTGCCGGAGTGACGAAACCTAAACCCCGTTGGTATATCGATGCAGGAGGGATCGCAGGATCTCGCAGTTTAAGGATGTGGTTAGATTTATCTTAATTACTTTCTTGTAGTTGCGGATGCTTGCAAGGGGTATAATCACAAGTATGTATTAGTCCTAGGAAGGGCGGTACATTAGCATAGGTTCACCCACACAACACTTATCAAAACAATGAAGATTAATCAGTCGTATGTAGCGAAAGCACTAGACTAAAATCCCGTGTGTCCTCGAGAACGTTTGGTCATTATAAGTAAACAAACCGGCTTGTCCTTTGTGCTAAAAAGGATTGGGCCACTCGCTGCAATTATTTCTCTCGCATTTTACTTACTCGTACTTTATTCATCTCGTTACATCAAAACCCCTCGAATACTTGTTTGTGAGCATTTACAGTGAATCCTTCATCAAAACTTCCTGTCAACACCTTCTGCTCCTCGTTGGGATCGACATTCTTACTTATCGAAGATACTACGTTACACCCCCTATACTTGTGGGTCATCAAGACTATTTTCTGGCGCCGTTGCCGGGGAGTGAAGCGCTATTGGTAAGTGGAATTGGTAAGGAAAACCTTTACTCGTTTGTGCTGATTTTATTTCTGCCTGCTGCTATAAGTCATTATGGAGAGATCTTCTCTTCAATTTCTATTTGGGAAATCTACTACTACTGCAACGGTAGTGGATGAGGCGCCAGGTGAGGAAGTAATACCATATAAAATACCTACGAAAATTATTGAACATGTTATGGATAACCGCTATGAAGGGGATGGAACTGTCCATCCTGGTGATCATTTACTGTTTTTGCATGAATTATGCGGGTTATTCAAATGTGCAGGTATTGCTATGAATGAAGTTAGGAAGAAACTATTCTCTATATCGCTGTCTGGTAAAGCGGCGCATTGGTATAAATTGTCTGAAGAATGGTGATTCTCTTGATTGGGAGGACATTGTGCCTTTATTTTACTCCAAATTTTATCCTCCAAGTGAAATTCACAAAGATCGGAACCGCATATATAATTTCTGGCCTCATGATGGAGAGAGTATTGCCCAAGCTTGGGGGAGATTGAAGTCTTTAATGCTCAAATGCCCCATTCATGAGCTTCCTGGTAATGTTATTATTGATAATTTCTATGCAAGACTTTCTTTTCAAGACAAGACCTTGCTGGATACTTCTTGTTCTGGATCATTTACACGCAACAAAGAAGAGTTTAAAAGGGACCTTCTTGATCGGATCCAAGAAAATACCGAAGGTTGGGAGAACGACAAAGATAGAGAATCGGGTATAATTTATGATTATAAATGCATTGAAGCTTTTATGGATACTCGATACATTTCGTAATATGAGTGCTACATATGGTCTTGATTCTCAAGTTGCTTGCAAACCTTTATAAAGCTTTTGCCTCTCATTATGAATTGCCTAAGAAGAATTTTGATAAGTATCATGAACCGTATAAAGATAAAATTGATTCATCTATTAATAAGTGTGTTGTAGTTGAAACTGCCGATCGTGTTATTCCTGAAGCTTATATTGAAAAAACTCCTTTTCCTGCTAAAATGAAAGAGTACTCTGTTATAAATAGTGTGGTTCATAAAAGTGGAAAGAAACCTAGAGAACCTGAAGAACAAATAAAAGTTGAACTCCGTTGTTGCAATTATTAAAGATCTTGTGACTCGAAAATGTGGAGGATGGTCATATTATTTTCTCGTGAAGATGCTTCTAATATTGTTTCACATCCTAATAAACCCAAACAAGCTAGTGTTCCTATGCTATCTGTTAGAATTGGTGATCATTGCTATTATGGTTTATGTGATATTGGTGCAAGTGTTAGGGCTATACCTTATGAGCTTTACACGGAGATTATGCACGAAATTGATTCTTGTGAACTTGAAGATATTGATGTGGTTATTCAGCTGGCTAATAGAGAAACTATTTCTCCAATTGGTATTGTTCGAGATGTGGAAGTTCTATGTGGTAAGATTAAATATCCTCGCTGACTTTTTGGTACTTGGTTCTGCTGCTAGTGATTATTGTCCTATCATTTTTGGTAGACCTTTTCTAAATACTTGTGGAGCTATTATAGATTGTAAGAAAGAGAAAATTTTGACTAAATTTGCTGGTGAGTCTTATGAGTTTAACTTCTCTAAATTTACTAAAACTCCTTATAAAGCTGATTTGCCTAGTAATGATTTTAAAATGGAGCAATGTGCATCTATTGTTCTTGTTCCTAATAATCCTTTGCAGCAACATTTGGAGGATAGCGAGAGTGAAGTTTTTAGGAAAGAAAGAGATGAGCTTGAGGAGATTTTTCTTCGCCAACCTATTCTCAAGCATGATTTACCGGTGGAAGACTTGGGTACAACACCGCCACCAAAGGAAGATCCTGTTTTTGATTTAAAGCCTTTGCTCGATAATCTTAAATATGCTCATATTGATGATAAGAAAATATATCCTGTTATTATTAGTTCTAAGCTTACGAGTTTGAAGAAGAAAGATTATTGCAAATATTGAAGAAACACCGAGGTGCTATTGGCTATACTCTTGATGACTTGAAGGGGATTTCTCCCTCTATTTGCCAACATGCCATTAATATGGAAGATGATGCGAAGCCAGTTGTTGAACCTCAGCGTCGTCTAATTCCTAAGATGAAGGATGTGGTAAGAAATGAGGTATTACGACTTCTTGAAGCTGGAATTATATATCCTATTGCTGATAGTAGATGGGTTAGTCTTGTGCATTGCGTTCCTAAGAAAGGAGGAATGACTGTTGTGCCTAATGATAATGATGAGCTCATACCTCAAAGAGTAGTTGTAGGGTATAGAATGTGCATTGATTATCGAAAAGTTAATAAAGTTACTAAGAAAGATCATTACCCTTTGGGATTTCTATTTTCGTGCCCTCGGGTCCTTAGTTGTACTCAGTTTTCCCCAGCTCCTTAGTTTTTCCTCAGTTTTCCCCAACTTCTTGTCTATAACCCGCAGAAAGAGCTCGGACGGAAGGAATCCCGTTTAGTTGACGTTGGTTGGTGCCGGCAAGTGGGGCCGCTGTTGGTGCCCCGCAGTGGACACGTCTCCACTTATCCGGATCATCGTGGGACCCACAACTTGTCCACGTGAGCGCGCCGGACCCACAGCTTACCCGGGTGACCGTTGCAAAATGGGAGCCCGAGCTAGCCCCGCGCCCGTGCCCGTGCCATTGCTTCCCCTTTCTTTCTCCGCGCCCCATTGTTCTTCTTCTCCGCCAGCGGCAGCCCTTCTCCGGCACGCGGGTGATGTCTAGTTTCTCTTCGACCTCCCGTTCTTCATGGCCGCAGTATGGACCCGTGCCTTTGACAAGATGCCCTGACTGCCCACGCCAGGAGCCTCTGAAGCGGTCGATCTGTAAGACGGACGAGAACGGCAACCGTGGACGTGAGTTCGTTGCATGCGAGAGCTTGCCATATAGAGAGGGGGATAAGGTTAGATCTCGCTCCAATTTCTCTGTTTTCTCTCGATTTTCTTGTTATTCCCTCGAATTTGGGATTTAGGGTTCACGTTGTTGTTTTCAGATCTTGAAGAAATGCAGGCATTTCGAGTGGATCGATGTGTACGTTCAGAGGCTTCAGTTGCAGGAATCAATTGGCGCTATTGGGGGCGCAATTTGGGAGGGGGGGACTTGCTGTAGAGAATGCGGCGGAGAGAGGAGCCGTTCCGATTAGGGACCTTCCGATTATGCCTAATGCTCCCAATGCAGAACTGGTGGAAGTGAAGGGAGAACTGAAGAAAATGAACAAGCAGTTAAGGCAGCTGATCGAGTTGAAGAAGCAAGCTAATCTGATGGCTGGTTGTTTTTTTGTTGTATAATTACGATCGGATTCTTATCATTGCTCACCAGGCGCTAGAAGTTGTTACAAGGGATACCTAGTTACAAATCCATTATTCGAGTTACATGTACTTGTAGTTGTTTTCAAAGTTAGTGTGTGCATTCACCGAAATTACCAAACTATATTCCCTAAAAGAAAAGGACAGCTAAAGATAGTTGATAATTGTTAGAGGGGTGACAAATAATGCAATCGCCGAAATTCGCAAAAATGTATGCCTCATGTTTATAACAAAATTATACCACTTTTAGGCCGTTTCAAAATACCAATACTATATCCCAAACTATATTCCCTAAAAGAAAAGGACAGCTCAAGATAGTTCATAATTGTTAGAGGGGTGACAAATAATGCAATCCCCGAAATCCGCAAATATGTATGCCTCATGTTTATACCAAAATTATACCACTTTTAGGCCTTTCCAAAATACCAATACCATATCCCAAACTATATTCCCTAAAAGAAAAGGACAGCTAAAGATAGTTGATAATTGTTAGAGGGGTGACAAATAATGCAATCGCCGAAATCCGCAAAAATGTATGCCTCATGTTTATACCAAAATTATACCACTTTTAGGCCTTTCCAAAATACCAATACCATATCCCAAACTATATTCCCTAAAAGAAAAGGACAGCTAAAGATAGTTGATAATTGTTAGAGGGGTGACAAATAATGCAATCGCCGAAATCCGCAAAAATGTATGCCTCATGTTTATAACAAAATTATACCACTTTTAGGCCGTTTCAAAATACCAATACTATATCCCAAACTATATTCCCTAAAAGAAAGGGACAGCTCAAGATAGTTGATAATTGTTAGAGGGCTGACAAATAATGCAATCACCGAAATCCGCAAATATGTATGCCTCATGTTTATACCAATACTATATATTAAGTGGCAAACTCGTCATTGCATTCTCCACCGACAGAGAGAGAGAGAGAGAGATATGGGTGGCCACGAAGAGAGAGAGAGAGAGAGAGAGGTTGCCACGATGAGACGGATAGGGGTATACTGCCCGTTAGATCAGTGGATCAACGGTTCGTGGAGTCGATCCGTGTGACAACGGCTCAACCAATCAGGATAAGTTTGGGCTTCTCAGAGCATTTGTGACAGTACTTGAGGGCAAAGCTGAGTAGTACTAAGAATCCAAGGGCACATAAATAGTAAATAGACTAAGGGATTCAAACAAAAGAATTACAAAATGAAAAATGTGTGTTTTGTACAATATAATTCATATTGGGCTACATCAAATTATTTGCAATTCAAATATACATGAGTGTGACAATTATGGCATCATTTAGACAAACTATGTTTTGGGAAAGATGTTTTGCAAAGGGGTTTGGGTGGAAAACCATGCATCTTCATAGCTACACTAGTGATTCCGAGAAGTGGCAATTTGTGGTAAAACTTGATTTATATATGTTTGTTAAGGTTTTCTAGGTGGCAGGTTGCGTAGGAAGACTCCATGAGTAGTTGCCACTATGTTTTTATTTTTTTGGATTTTTTTGCGCATGAAATGACTCAATTAGCTATGTTAATCTCATTTGTTGACTCTCTCGTTGACCAACTACTTGAGGGTAAAACTGAGTATATTGCACTTGCCGGTCTAAGTCCTCGAGGGGAAAACTGAGTACATATAAAATTTCGTATAAGGCCCGAGGTTATAACCGAGTACACCAAACGTCCCGGGGTTAGACTCGGGTAGCGGTGCACGCTGCAGCCGTGCATAGCGGACGCGTGTTGCCGTGCATAGCGGACGCGTGTTGCGGTACACGCCACCTTCGTCTTTATAGAGCCCCTCTTTCTCTCCCTCGACGCACGTTCTCACCGGCTCACCGCAACCGCCTCTCCTGTCCCATCATCTTCTCCACAACCGAAGAAAAAACCCCGAAGAAAACCGCCGGCGATGGAGAAGAATGAGATGCCCATTGTCGGCACATCAGCCGCCGCCCCCGTCCAGGCCCCTGTCGCTGCTTCCATCGTAGCAGCCGGCGCATCGGCCGCCGCCGCCGTCCAGGCCCCTGTCGCTGCTTCCAACGTAGCAGCCGGCGCATCGGCCGCCGCCCCCGTCCAGGCCCCCGTCGCTGCTTCCAACGTAGTAGCCGGCGCATCGGCCGCCGCCACTGTCCGGTCCCCGTCGATTGGGACCCGTACGAACCGGTGCGGTACGACGCGCCGGAGAACCCCTACGACACCACCATCGTCGACAACGAGCCGGAGGTAACCCTTTGTTCCCTTGTTCTTATCTCATTTCAATCATTTTGTGTTAGATCTACCGTTATTACGGTTCGTCTATTCCTAGTTCAATCCTTTTTTGTTAGATCTTGCGTTATTACTGTTCGTATGTTCCTAGTTCGATCCTTTTGTGTTAGATCTTGCGTTATTAGTGTTTGTGATTTGCTTTTGTTTAAGATTTGTGCCGATGATGATGAATATTTGGGCATAAATTGATTCGGGGTTTGGTCGATAAACAATTGGTGTGTACAAATTTGTTGTGCATGATCTTTGGTTTGCCGACTCAAATCCTGGATATAAGTGTGTCCAATGTAACCGAGGCTACCTCTTTTTTTCGAGCCCATATTATCATGCATGATTTTTTGTTCACTCTCTGTTCCATCATCGTTGCAATTGACTCCGTGTTTTTTGCACGATCTTTGGTGCTACGTGACAGGTGCAGAGCAGACGACGTCGACGAGCGACGACGAGTCCTTCCACACCAAGACTCGTCACGTCCTCGGGAGGCTGCGGTCCGGCCATTACGATGGCCCTTTTGCTCGAGGCATTTACAAGTGCCCCTTCGCAACAGAAGCTCCGCGCCACCGACTTCAACTCCCTGGTGAACCATGCTGAATCCATTGGCGGATGTGGCGCTAGAGTTGGAAGGACCGTGAACGTGCATGCGTACATGGCCAAACACAAAGCACTTGGGATTCACCTGCGCAACCTCCAAGCGAGTCACACGCGCTACCCGGAGGCGTTGAACGTGCCTATCGCACTCTTCGTATGTGACTCGCTCTATCCGTAGAGCAGCTTAATTTCATGTAAAATGTAGCTTATGTTGGATCTATCGGTACTACTTTTGGATCTGTCCTGAATATATCTATGCTATGTTGGTTGCTCGTATGCAGCTTATCCTATATTTTTTCTCTCGGATTTGTGCCCTAGATTTCCTACCTGATTGGGTAAAAACGAAGGCATAAAGAAATGAATGGCGTTAAAAAACAGAAGGAGAAGCTGCTCTAGATTTGCTACCAATTTGGGCTATCAAATATGAATGAGATCGAGCGATAGAGAGGAAAAAGGTACATTGAAAACTGCTAATCTGGGCGAAAGAGACAGAAACCACTCGTGCCCCCGTCCCGGACCCACACGGCTCCACACGCTACGGCCCCACACGCTACGGCCCCACAAACACGGCCTCGTCCTGTCCCACGCGGTCCCTTCCTACCAGCCCCACACGACGCGGTCCCACACGACGCGACCCCACAAACGACACGACCCCACTCGTCAGCCACGGAACGGTCAACTTAACGGATTCCTTCCGTCCGAGCTCCTTCTGCGGTTCAGACAAGGGCTTGGGGAAAACTGAGGAAAAACTAAGGAGCTGGGGAAAACTGAGTACAACTAAGGACCTGAGGGCACGAAAATAGAAATCCCTTACCCTTTACCATTTATTGATCAAATGTTAGAAAGGTTATCTAAAAATACTCATTTTTGTTTTCTTGATGGTTATTCTGGGTTTTCACAAATTGCTGTTAAAGCTAAAGATCAAGAGAAAACCACTTTTACTTGTCCCTATGGAACTTATGCTTATAGGCGTATGCCTTTTGGTTTATGTAATGCTCCTGCTACTTTTCAAAGATGCATGTCTGCTATTTTTCATGGCTTTTGTGAGAGTATTGTGGAAGTATTCATGGATGATTTTTCTCGTTTACGGAAATTCTTTTGATAGTTGCTTGCGAAACCTTGATAAAGTTTTGCGGAGATGTGAAGAAACTAACCTTGTTCTTAATTGGGAGAAATGCCACTTTATGGTTAATGAAGGAATTGTATTGGGACATAAAATTTCCGAGAGAGGTATTGAAGTTGATAGAGCTAAAGTTGAAGCTATTGAGAAGATGCCCTATCCAAGGGATGTTAAAGGTATTCGTA
>NC_061514.1:14629020-14680127 GCF_022539505.1 Lolium rigidum | reverse complement strand
CTCCAACAGTCTCCCACTTGCACTAGAGTCAATAATCTAGTTTACATTTGTAAAGATATAACACCTTGGCCTTCTGGTGTTTATCATGTTTTGCTCACAGGAGAGGTTTCAGTCAACGGATCTGTTGACACGCTCAGAAACGTATGTATTTTGTAATTCATTTGCGTCTCAATGCATCACTCATTTTCCAAATGAGTCGGCATTAATCATATATGTTTAGTCTTCTGGTGGAACCTTAATTCCGCGGTCTGAAATATGTCACTAATATTGTCACACACAATATAGCTTCAAAGTTCTGACACTATCGGAACTACACCAAGTTCTCAAAGAACTTATCGACTTAACATCCTCAGTCATTGTCATAACAATGACATACTCTGCCTTCGTTTGTAGAATCCGTCACAATATTTAGAACTCATCTAAATCTAGCATTGTGCTACCTTTTAATGAACACTTATCCTAATTGAGATTTTATATGTGACCAAAATAATATCGGTGCAACACCTTACAGCGATTTATTTGTCATTACCTCATACAAAACTATATATATCCTTGGTTCTTCAAAAGCACTCAGGGATATTCTTACTGTTGTTCAATGATCATCACATGAATCATTCTGGTATATGCTCGTAACACTTTAGAGCATAGGACATCTAATTATGTACATATTATTTGTGATCTAAAATCACTCTTGTGTTTTTACTCATCGAGTGTCAAATACACTCAAGTCTTGTTAAACCTTCACATGGAAAAGAACACATTCTTAATATTTTTATATTGAACTACTTCAATATTTATTCTATGTACTTTAATTTAAACTTATTATGTGTTTCAATCTATCTTCATAGATCTTGACACTAAATATGCTTCAGTCTATATTCTTTCATTGAAGTTAATTCTCAATGAAACCTTTTTAATCACATCAAATATATAATTACATCATTTATAATCAACGATATGTCATCTACATAAAGTATTATAAATATTTCTCAGCGCTCCCACTTAATTTCTTGCAAATGCAAGCTTCTTCATCGTTTCTGATGAAATCATAACTCTTTGATCATTTCATCCGGTGAAGATTCCAACTCCGTGATACTCACTTCATCCAGTGAAGTTTGTATACCTTTTTAGTATTCTACGGACTAGAAAAACTCTCAGTTGTATCGTGTATACACCTTTAATACACACTCATGTTAAGTAATGTATGTTGCCATCCTACAAGCATATCTCATAAAAGAAATATGTAGCGATTACTAGAATAATCCACATAGACTATAAGCCTCGCTACGGAAGATCTAATCTTATCATAGTCAACTCTTTGAACTTTGTTGTAAACAACTTTTCGATAAGTCGAGATTCTTCAAGGATATTCCATCCAAGTCCATCAATTTTATAGATCCATTTACTTTCAAAAAGTATTCACCTATCTTGGATTTAATGGCGCTTAGCCATTTTAATGGAGTCAGGGCCCATCATAGCTTCTTTGTATGTAGTTAGTTTATCATTGTTCAAAATCAATCATTTGTTCACAAATCATTTATTTGATCACAAAGTAAACCATACCTACAATTTTTAATAGGTACTTCGATCTCCATGACTATAAAACTTTGTAGACATGGGAGCCATGATCATCGTGGCCGCTTCCAGAACTATTTCCGATGATGCGCTACTCTGATCATTATGCTCAGATTCATCAACCTTATCAAGTTCTATTGTCCTCCCACTCAAATACTTCGCTAGAAACAATTTCTTAGAAATAAGAAACATCGACAAACACTTTTGTCTTTGACTTCATAGTGGAAGGAATTCCCAATTTGTTCTTTGGGATAACCAGCAAAGACATTCATCCGATTTTGGTTGTAAACTCATTTACTTATGCTATGCATACCAAAATTTAAGAAATGACTATTAGGGTTTATACCCATGCCATAACTCATATGGTGTCATTTCAACGGATTTATGATGACGCTCTATTTAGTGTAAAAGCGGTAGTCTCTAAAGCATAATCCACAAAAATATAATGGCGTCATTTTATTTTATCTCATCATTAATCCAACAAGGTTTGGATACGTCTCTCGGATACTCCATCATCACTATGATACTCCAAGAAAAGTGAGTTGTAGAACAATTTCATAACTCTCTTAGATGTTCGCTAAAACCTGTAATTCAAATATTTCCACCATGATCCAATCATGGATATTTGAATTTTCTATTGCGATGATTTCCACTTCATGCTGAAATTTATTTGAATCCATTCAAATGTTTCAAACTTCTTCCTTATCGAATAAATATATCCACATATATATACTCAATTCATTGTTGGAAGTTTTTATGAAGTAGAAGAATCTCCCGCACACAACTATGCCCAATGAACCACATACATCATCATGTATGTTTCCACTAAGTTAATTGCTCGTTCAACTCTTGGCCTATAAATTGTATTTCAGTCATTCTCTTTAGAAGAGATTTGCAAGCGCCAAACGATTCAAAAATCAAATGACTCCAAAAATCAATTTGCATGGAGTTTCTTCATGCGTTTCTTTCTTACATGACCTAAATGGCGGTTATATATATATCTAGACACTTCTATATATTACACTTATATATATATATATATATATATATATATATATATAAAAAAATTTAGACAAATCTCTGACATCTTTTTCTAGACTGAGGGAGTACTTTTTTTTGAAGCATAACCGAGGGAGTACTTATAATAGGTTGCTGTAATTTTTTGGTATGTTTCTCACAGCTTTATATTTTATTTTGGTTTTCTTTATTTTGTTACCTTTTCAAAACTATGTTTAAATTATTTACGATTCGATCTTTTGTTTCATTTTAAAAAAATTGGCTCTTTGAGTGCGGTATTCCCTGTATATTTGGGATATGTTTCTCGCACACTATGTTTTTTCCCTATATAGTTGAGATATATTCTCGGATGGTATCTTGATACTATTGGTTTATTATTTAGTTTACATTCTTCTCAAACATTATGTAATTTTCTTATGCTATATTTTATTATGTAAACTCGTTTTCAACTATTTGTATTGTAATCATGCACATTTGATATATCTATTGAACTTAAATATTGACAACCCATAGTCTTCTATATTATTCATTTGACAAACTTTTTCCGCAATTAAGGCGGCGCAAAAAAAATTGGACGTGCCCCCTGATGTCTACGTTCCCCCTCCTTTCCTGTAGACAGTGTTGGGCCTCCAAGAGCAGAGGTTTGTAGAACAGCAGCAAGTTTCCCTTAAGTGGATACCCAAGGTTTATCGAACTCAGGGAGGAAGAGGTCAAAGATATCCCTCTCATGCAACCCCGCAACCACAAAGCAAGAAGTCTCTTGTGTCCCCAACACACCAAATAGGTGCACTAGTTCGGCGAAGAGATAGTGAAATACGGGTGGTATAAATAAGTATGAGCAGGTAGCAACGGTGCCGGAAAAGTGCGTGGCGTGTAGTTGATGGTGGTGGTATTGCAGCAGATAGTAACGCGAGTAAAACGAGTAAGTAACTCAGCAGAGTAACGCTAGAGTAGTAGTAAACAAGCGAGTAGTAACTCAGCAGTATTTGGGAACAAGGCCTAGGGAATAGACTTTCACTAGTGGACACTCTCAACATTGATCACATAACAGGATAGATAAATGCATACTCTACACTTTTGTTGGATGATGAACACATTGCGTAGGATTACACGAACCCTCAATGCCGGAGTTAACAAGCTCCACAATAATGCTCATGTTTAAGTAACCTTTAGTGTAAGATAGATCAACGCTACTAAACCAAGTACTAGCATAGCATGCACACTGTCACCTTCATGCATATGTAGGAGGAATAGATCACATCAATATTATCATAGCAATAGTTAACTCCATAATCTACAAGAGATCATGATCATAGCATAAACCAAGTACTAACACGGTGCACGCATCTGTCACCTTTGCACACATGCGAGGAGGAATAAACTACTTTAATAACAAATCACTAGAGTAGCACATGGATAAATTGTGATACAACATGCTGCAATCTTAAAGAGATATAAATAAGCACCTCACTATGCCATTCAATGAGTAAGTATTCTGTGAAATCTAGCCTAAGAGACCCACACGGTGCACACACTCGTCACCTTTACACACGTGGGACGAGGAGTCTCCGGAGATCACATAAGTAAAACTCACTTGACTAGCATAACGACATCTAGATTACAAGCATCATCATATGAATCTCAATCATGTAAGGCAGCTCATGAGATTATTGTATTGAACTACATAGGAGAGAGATGAACCACATAGCTACCGGTACAGCCCCGAGCCTCGATGGAGAACTACTCCCTCCTCATGGGAGCAGCAGCGGTGATGAAGATGGCGGTGGAGATGGCAGCGGTGTCGATGGAGAAGCCTTCCGGGGGCACTTCCCCGCTCCGGCAGGGTGCCGGAACAGAGATCCTGTCCCCGGATCTTGGCTTCGCGATGGCGGCGGCTCGCAGTGTTTCGTGGGTTTCGTCAATCCGTATCGGGTTTTCTGATCCAGGGGCTTTATATAGGCGAAGAGGCGGCGCAGGAGGGCTGACAAGGGGGCCACACCATAGGGCGGCGCGGCCCCCCCTCGGCCGCGCCAGCCTAGGGTTTGGTGGCCCTGTGGCCCCCCTCTGGTCCTTCCCGGGTGTTCTGGATGCTTCCGATGAAAATAGGAACTTTGGCGTTGATTTCGTCCGATTCCGAGAATATTTCGTTACTAGGATTTCGAAACCAAAAACAGCAGTAAAACGAGAACTGGCACTTCGGCATCTTGTTAATAGGTTAGTTCCGAGAAAATGCACGAATATGACATAAAGTGTGCATAAAACATGTAGATAACATCAATAATGTGGCATGGAACACAAGAAATTATCGATACGTTGGAGACGTATCGGCATCCCTAAGCTTAGTTCTGCTCGTCCCGAGCAGGTAAAACGATAACAAAGATAATTTCCGGAGTGACATGCCATCATAAACTTGATCATACTATTTGTACAGCATATGTAGTGAATGCAGCGATCAAAACAATGTATATGACATGGGTAAACAACTGAATCATAAAGCAAAGACTTTTCATGAATAGCACTTCAAGACAAGCATCAATAAGTCTTGCATAAGAGTTAACTCATAAAGCAATAATTCAAAGTAAAGGCATTGAAGCAACACAAAGGAAGATGAAGTTTCAGCGGTTGCTTTCAACTTATAACATGTATATCTCATGGATAATTGTCAATGCAAAGCAATATAACAAGTGCAATATGCAAATATGTAAGAATCAATGCACAGTTCACACAAGTGTTTTCTTCTTGAGGTGGAGAGAAATAGGTGAACTGACTCAACAATAAAAGTAAAAGAATGGTCCTCATAGAGAAAAAGCATCAATTGCTATATTTGTGCTAGAGCTTTGATTTTGAAAACATAAAGAGAGCATAAAAAATAAAGTTTTGAGAGGTGTATGTTGTTGTCAACGAATGGTAGCGGGTACTCTAACCCCCTTGCCAGACAAACCTTCAAAGAGCGGCTCCCATTTTATTTTATTTTTGGATGGCACTCCTTCCAACCTTTCTTTCACAAACCATGGCTAACCGAATCCTCGGTGCCTCGCCAACAATCTCATACCATGAAGGAGTACCTTTTTATTTTAGTTTTATTATGATGACACTCCTCCCAACCTTTGCTTACAAAGCCATGGCTAACCGAATCCTTCGGTGCCGTCCAACAATCACATACCATGGAGGAGTGTCTATTTTTAGTTTGTTAATTTGGGACTAGGAATCCCATTGCCAGCTCTTTTTGCAAAATTATTGGATAAGCGGATGAAGCCACTAGTCCATTGGTGAAAGTTGCCCAACAAGATTGAAAGATAAACACCACATACTTCCTCATGAGCTATAAAACATTGACACAAATAGGAGATACTAAGTTTTGAATTGTTTAAAGGTAGCACTCAAGCAATTTACTTTGGAATGGCGGAGAAATACCATGTAGTAGGTAGGTATGGTGGACACAAATGGCATAGTGTTGGCTCAAGTATTTGGATGCATGAGAAGTATTCCCTCTCGATACAAGGTTTAGGCTAGCAAGGTTGTTTGAGGCAAACACAAGGATGAACTAGTACAGCAAAACTCACATAAAAGACATATTACAAGTATTATAAGACTATACATCGTCTTCCTTGTTGTTCAAACACCTTACTAGAAATTATCTAGACCTTAGAGAGACCAATTATGCAAACCAAATTTTAGCATGCTCTATGTATTTCTTCACTAATAGGTGCAAAGTATATGATGCAAGAGCTTAAACATGAGCACAACAATTGCCAAGTATCACATTACCCAAGACATTATAGCAATTTACTACATGTATCATTTTCCAATTCCAACCATATAACAATTTAACGAAGAGGAAACTTCGCCATGAATATTATGAGCTAAGAACACATGTGTTCATTCGAACCAGCGGAGCGTGTCTCTCTCCCACACAAGCATGATGTAATCCAATTTATTCAAACACAAACAAAAATAGAAACAAACAAACAGACAGACGCTCCAAGAAAAAAGCACATAAGATGTGATGGAATAAAAATATAGTTTCAGGGGAGGAACCTGATAATGTTGTCGATGAAGAAGGGGATGCCTTGGGCATCCCCAAGCTTAGACGCTTGAGTCTTCTTGATATATGCAGGGGTGAACCACCGGGTGCATCCCCAAGCTTAGAGCTTTCACTCTCCTTGATCATAGTATATCATCCTCCTCTCTTGACCCTTGAAAACTTCCTTCACACCAAACTCGAAACAACTCATTAGAGGGTTAGTGGACAATAAAAATTAACATGTTCAGAGGTGACACAATCATTCTTAACACTTCTGTACATTGCATAAAGCTACTGGACATCAATGGATCAAAGAAATTCATCCAACATAGCAAAAGAGGCAATGCGAAATAAAAGGCAGAATCTGTCAAAACAGAACAGTCCGTAAAGATGGATTTTATTAGGCCACCAGACTTGCTCAAATGAAAATGCTCAAATTGAATGAAAGTTGCGTACATATCTGAGGATCATGCACGTAAATTGGCATAATTTTCTGAGCTTCCTGCAGGGCAGTGGGCTCAGATTCGTGACAGCAAAGAAATCTGGAACTGCGCAGTAATCCAAATCTAGTACTTACTTTTCTATCAACGGCTTAACTTGGCACAACAAAACTCAAAACTAAGATAAGGAGAGGTTGCTACAGTAGTAAACAACTTCCAAGACACAAATATAAAACAAAGTACTGTAGCAAAATAACACATGGGTTATCTCCCAAGAAGTTCTTTCTTTATAGCCATTAAGATGGGCTCAGCAGTTTTAATGATGCACTCGCAAGAAATAGTATGTGAAGCAAAAGAGAGCATCAAGAGGCAAATTCAAAACACATTTAAGTCTAACATGCTTCCTATGCATAGGAATCTTGCAAATAAACAAGTTCATGAAGAGCAAAGTAACAAGCATAGGAAGATAAAACAAGTGTAGCTTCAAAAATTTCAGCACATAGAGAGGTATTTTAGTAACATGAAAATTTCTACAACCATATTTTCCTCTCTCATAATAACTTTCAGTAGCATCATGAGCAAACTCAACAATATAACTATCACATAAAGCATTCTTATCATGAGTCTCATGCATAAAATTATTACTCTCCACATAAGCATAATCAAATTTATTAGTTGTAGTGGGAGCAAATTCAACAAAGTAGCTATCATTATTATTCTCATCAAGTGTAGGAGGCATAGTATAATCACAACAAAATTTACTCTCAGAAGTAAGTGGCACCAAAAGACCACTATCATTATCATCATCAGAAATAGGAGGCAAAGTATCATCAAAGAAAATTTTCTCCTCAATGCTTGGGGGACTAAAAATATCATGAAAACCAGCTTCCCCAAGCTTAGAACTTTCTATATTATTGTCAACAATGGTGTTCGAAACGTTCATACTAATATTACTACCAGTATGCAAAGAAGATTTCATAGGTTTTTTAATTTTCGCATCAAACAATCCATATTTTAAATCAGGAAATAGAATAAGAAGCTCACTCTTGTACATTATGCCAAACTAGTGTAAACAAGAAACAACAAGATGCAATTGCAGGATCTAAAGGAAATAGCTTCGAGCACACACACGACGGCGTCAGAAAAATACTTTACCTGAGACCGTAGTATGAGTGCCTTTTACCTTTCCTCCCCGGCAACGGCGCCAGAAAAGTGCTTGATGTCTACGTTCCCCCTCCTTTCCTGTAGACAGTGTTGGGCCTCCAAGAGCAGAGGTTTGTAGAACAAGCAAGCAAGTTTCCCTTAAGTGGATACCCAAGGTTTATCGAACTCGGGGAGGAAGAGGTCAAAGATATCCCTCTCATGCAACCCTGCAACCACAAAGCAAGAAGTCTCTTGTGTCCCCAACACACCAAATAGGTGCACTAGTTCGGCGAAGAGATAGTGAAATACAGGTGGTATAAATAAGTATGAGCAGTAGCAACGGTGCCAGAAAAGTGCGTGGCGTGTAGTTGATGGTGGTGGTATTGCAGCAGTAGTAACGCAGTAAAACAGTAAGTAACTCAGCAGTAGTAACGCAGTAGTAGTAAACAAGCAGTAGTAACTCAGCAGTATTTGGGAACAAGGCCTAGGGAATAGACTTTCACTAGTGGACACTCTCAACATTGATCACATAACAGGATAGATAAATGCATACTCTACACTTTTGTTGGATGATGAACACATTGCGTAGGATTACACGAACCCTCAATGCCGGAGTTAACAAGCTCCACAATAATGCTCATGTTTAAGTAACCTTTAGTGTAAGATAGATCAACGCTACTAAACCAAGTACTAGCATAGCATGCACACTGTCACCTTCATGCATATGTAGGAGGAATAGATCACATCAATATTATCATAGCAATAGTTAACTCCATAATCTACAAGAGATCATGATCATAGCATAAACCAAGTACTAACACGGTGCACGCACCGTCACCTTTGCACACATGCAGGAGGAATAAACTACTTTAATAACAAATCACTAGAGTAGCACATGGATAAATTGTGATACAACATGCTGCAATCTTAAAGAGATATAAATAAGCACCTCACTATGCCATTCAATGAGTAAGTATTCTGTGAAATCTAGCCTAAGAGACCCACACGGTGCACACACTCGTCACCTTTACACACGTGGGACGAGGAGTCTCCGGAGATCACATAAGTAAAACTCACTTGACTAGCATAACGACATCTAGATTACAAGCATCATCATATGAATCTCAATCATGTAAGGCAGCTCATGAGATTATTGTATTGAACTACATAGGAGAGAGATGAACCACATAGCTACCGGTACAGCCCCGAGCCTCGATGGAGAACTACTCCCTCCTCATGGGAGCAGCAGCGGTGATGAAGATGGCGGTGGAGATGGCAGCGGTGTCGATGGAGAAGCCTTCCGGGGCACTTCCCCGCTCCGGCAGGGTGCCGGAACAGAGATCCTGTCCCCGCATCTTGGCTTCGCGATGGCGGCGGCTGCGGCGGTTTCGTGGGTTTCGTCAATCCGTATCGGGTTTTCTGATCCAGGGGCTTTATATAGGCGAAGAGGCGGCGCGGGAGGGCTGACAGGGGGCCACACCATAGGGCGGCGCGGCCCCCTCCGGCCGCGCCAGCCTAGGGTTTGGTGGCCCTGTGGCCCCCTCTCGGTCCTTCCCGGGTGTTCTGGATGCTTCCGATGAAAATAGGAACTTTGGCATTGATTTCGTCCGATTCCGAGAATATTTCGTTACTAGGATTTCTGAAACCAAAAACAGCAGTAAAACGAGAACCGGCACTTCGGCATCTTGTTAATAGGTTAGTTCCAGAAAATGCACGAATATGACATAAAGTGTGCATAAAACATGTAGATAACATCAATAATGTGGCATGGAACACAAGAAATTATCGATACGTTGGAGACGTATCACCCCCCCCCCCCCCCTCCCACACACACACAAATTTTATCCTGCGTCCGCCACCACTAGTCATGTGCATATACGTGTGGTATATACGTATATGATTCCAAGTGCGGTGTCGTGTTGTGATTGCTTGTTTCCTAAGAAGATGGCATATATAAATATTGTTATATAGTCATCAATTTCCACACGTTTCATAGTTTCGTAGCTTGAAAAAGTTGAAATTTGAGACTTCATATCGGTAGTGCTACTTTTGGCACCCTAAAAGTGATACCCTCACATTCCCCAGGGCCAACAATTGGAAGAAGAGCAAAAGGTAGACAAAAATTCGCCTAAATCATTTGAAATTAGAGGAAATTCGCCGCATCGGCACCGATGTTGCAAACGACCATTTATTTATTATTAAAGTGTGACTAATTCTTAGTCAATTTTTCAGTTAAGTGATGCCATTCATGTGTAAGTAGTGAAATTTCAGTTGTAACTGAAAAAATCTTAGCTGCAACTCATGGCTAGGATGAATAACTATGCAAATTCTATGGTTTAGGACTAAACTAAGTTATTTTGACTCACTGAGAATTAGCAAAGGCTTTATTATTATATTATTATTATTTTTCCAAACGGGCTATCCCTTTTCCATTAGTTTCTCAATGGAAATACCATGTCGTTTTTATATATAACTAGGAAAATGGCCCTCACAAATGCGAGGGCGTCATCAAGGCTAGACCTATCATCACTCTTGCCATGGCAGCCGCCCGGGCTTCCGGCCGGCCGGCCGGCCGGCAGACTTATTTCCGTCCCTATTTCATATGTATTGGATACAAAATTAACACACTAAGCCTATTTTTTCCAGGCTTTAAAATTTTCCTAGGTCCACTTATGGACGTCATCTTTAGTTTCTTAGAGAGATGACCATTTTCTTTACTATGTCACAATTATCCTGGAAATAAATTTATGGCTTAGATGGTGCCATCATGAAAGAAGGCATATTAGCTCGGTCTGGGTCTCAAAGTTCTTGCATGGATTCAATTTTCTTGTTTATCAATTCACTAAGTTAGGGGTTCTTATTGCTCCACTTTTTTTTTTCTTCCATGCCACTTTGGAGAATTCGGCTAATTTGGTAGTAT
Source organism: Lolium rigidum (assembly GCF_022539505.1). Classification (NCBI taxonomy): domain Eukaryota; kingdom Viridiplantae; phylum Streptophyta; class Magnoliopsida; order Poales; family Poaceae; genus Lolium; species Lolium rigidum. The sequence goes on along the minus strand of NC_061514.1, from coordinate 14,669,008 downwards.
GTGTTGTGGACAGTGTGTCCACCGAAATCATGTGTATATCTATCTTAGGGTCCTACTATTGAAGTTCAAATTCTACTATAATTTCCTAGAATTTGAGAGATTAATTTAAGTTTTACATATTACAATTTATTACTTTCATACATTTGTTCATACAGGTATAAACGGTATATTAATCAATTCATTTTCGAAGTCTTTCATATATTTTCTTGCCACAACGTGAATTCTTTCGTATATATGCCACCCTGTTCTAGGATAGTAGTATTCCTATGGCTTGACATGTGCGCGCACCCACACATAAGCTAAATGGAGGCACCGTCATCTTTGCAGTCTTTGTTCCCACTAATCAGTTTAATTTAGAGTTGGCTTCGCGTACATGTATCTAAATTTGGCGTACATTTCACTCACATAAATCATTTAGCGTAGCTAAGTGAATCGTATGGCATCTGGATTCTTTTTGTATTGTCCATCCAATGTACAGAAGCAACTGGACCCATTCGTTAGCCGCCGTGTTTATTTCATCCAAAACATACTCCTTATGCATATATTTTAAATCTCCATCATTAATATACATAGCTAACAAAGATTAAATGAGTCATATTATTTAGCACATGTGGAAGAACACGGTGGCTTCTTTTCATTCTTATATTGATTTTAGTATATAATACATAAATTCAACATTATTCACAGTAAAATATATCTAGATATATCTATATCTACACTAAGCTTAGTAACTTATTTTCGACCGGATATATACAGTGCGTATTTTCGATGGTCTGATGGATTAACTAATAATAGGTTTATTTCCATGTGAATTCAGCCAGCAAATACATGTATGTACATGTATGTATATCTCGAAATTCAGGTGCTCTAGTTGCGGCACCGTGTACCCCGTTCGTGTCCAGCTATTTTTTTACTTGACGTATATCAAGCATTTTTATTCTTTGTTTAAATACACATGGTTTATGTAGCTAGTGTCCTGATATATCACGTCCTTTCACCTTTTCCGTTCTGAACAAATACATCTAGCTAGTGTCATAGTATATCATGTTTTGTTATTTTCTGGTTAGCATGTGGTTCTTCTTTTTTAAACATACACATGTAGCTAGCTAGTGTTCTGGCAAGTCACTCCTTGAACTTTTTATCGATCTATGACCCACGTACGTGGATGTGAAAAGGGAAAGAGAAATAAAAAATGAAAGTTGTCTCATGGAAAGGTACGGAATAGCTCGTGTTGGACTAATTAACTGGACATGTCTCGCATATTTGTTACGTAAATCTCATAGTTAATTTAAAATCCTAGCCATATATTTTAGATCTAACTATCAAAAGTTTATTATGATGATGTGGATTAACGTGGTATCTCTATTTTAATCATATGTATCTTGCTTTTAGTAGATAACTAGGAAAATTGTCCGTGCGTTGCACCGGGAGAAAGCATAAGGCTGCACTTTATTGCTTTGTCTCCGCCAAAACCGTCATAATACTGGGTCATGAGTATTTTTTGGAGCTAGGCCAGTAACATCACACTTGGTTTGTCGTTTTAGTTTAGATATATTAAAATGTATGTAGACATGTTTTAATTATAGATATGTTTACACCTAAAAAAATTAAGACACTTATTTTTTAAGACAGAGAAAGTACTTGGGAGGCCTTTTTGTCTCGTTTTATTTTCCCTTCCGTTCACCCGCAAGAATCTCAAACATATCTAGGGAGCAATCGACACAAGTCAGAGGTCCACGTTTTTCTATAATCACCACTAGATTTTATTGTGCGCCTTGGCGCACAATCCCGTAAAGTTTATGTCAATGTTTATTTTATATATATTTGTAAATATCGATGATAAGCAAGCATAATAAAGAGTGGATTAAACAACATATCAGTGGATTAAACACAACATATCAGTGGATTAAACACAACAATAAATTAGAAAAATACACTACATAAGTGTCAAAAGTGTCTGCAAAATGTCAGGAAAGAAAAATCAAAGTATGTCAAGGAGATGTGCCCGTCCATATGAAGTACAATATTCTCCATTTCTCAAAAAAAAAGTACAATATTCTCCACCTTTAAGTCTTGGTACATCATACCCGAAGATAAATAATATTAGATAACGCCTCTGGCGGCGGCAAGACGGGAGGCGCACAAGTGCGGCGCTGTGCCGCCACATGGGGCGAGAGGATTACGAAAGGAATTTCAGTTCTTACCCGACGACGAACTGTGTATTTCATTATGTCTCCGGCTACCTGTGCTGGACAAATTAAACCGAGCTCGAAATAACAGGAAATTCTTTATCCACGATGCTGCGCTTGGCATCTGGCCCTTCGTACGGCTGATCATGTTGTAATACACTTGATAATAAGCTAATAAAAACAATGTGTTATCATTTACACAAATCGATGATATTGCAAAGATGAAGTAGTAGTAATAGATCCTATTTTTACCATCTAATTTTTGTCGCTTGCATCCTCACAGTGTGATATAGTACTCACCAGTCATCTATTTTGTCTTATCCTTGCTCCTCACAGCATTTCTCTCGAGGAGTCCTAGTACGATCCCCTTTCTCCTAGCTCAAGCACATCGCGATCCAGCAAAATCCTCTCTCCTATTTCCGAGAACTACACAACTATTTCCTCAATCTAACTATCCTCTTTCCTCCCCAATGTCTCCCGAAAGAAGTGGCATCCCCGATAGCTGAGGCATTGGTTCGCTACTCTCAGACCCATATGCTCCACAAGCTTACTACCACTATTGTATCTTTCAATCTCTTCCCTAAAGCTCTTTTTTTCAGTGTAATCAGTCTGATGTATTCCCGCAGAGTTCATTGGCTACTGCAATTTTCTCGTGCGGATTCGGTCGCCTTGGACCAAATCGAGGTAATCCCGCGCCCAGCTGCTACTCGCCTTGCCATTCTCCACCGAGCCGTCCCTATCAAGCAACAATCCATGTCGTAATTCTAGGTCTCTGCTATCCTCTGGAGTTGTGAAGGGTGGATTGGTTATGCACTAATTTAGCACTCTCCTACTTGCTACAGATGTATGTGGGCGGTGCTTTCCTTTTGCCGCTGTATGCTGTAGAGTTCACCGGTATATCAGAACATGGGAGGAGGTTGGACAGAAATGATGGATGCAGAAAGCGGATGAAAGCCAAGGGAGAAGCAAGCAGGTCGAATAAATACACTGGAGGCAAGCAACACGAAGGAGGCTTGAAGGCAAGCGGCGTTGATCGAAGCAACACGCATATGGGCAGAAGCTGACCTGACAGCGGCCGGTTTTCACCTCTTAATCAATCGTTCATATTGCAATGCGCCAAAGGTAAATTTACCTTTGAATCATAATTATACTATCTTGTGAATTGATTGTGTCATGAAAAACCATGCAAGGAATTGTATACTATAAGACTGTGCGATCTGATCGCCTGAGTAGTGTTCCTATATGTGGTTCCCAAGACCTGTTTTTTTGTCTCTATAGGGGGGAAATCATCACAGTGAATGAAATTTTACATAAAGCTAAACAAAAAAGAACATATCAGGCCCTCCAATCATATTTTTCGACATATATAACTGTTGAATGGAGTAGCACTGTGGAAAGTAGGCTGAACTGTGGAAAGTAGGCTGACAATCCGATTGATGTCATCCACAACAAGGTAGAGCATCATTCCCACAAGACGTAATAATAAAATGGGCCATAGATGAAGAATATGGCTACCATCATTCGATACGAAAGCCTCGTTCTTATTAGAAAAAACTTCAGTACAAGGTAGATGCCAGCTGAACTTTTCAAAGCAAGTTTTGGCAAACACACAAGCAACAATATCAAGATCAACCATGAGCATCAGAAGAAAGCAAAGCGCATGACCATCAAGATCAACTACAACTAAGACTACCAATCAGTCATGAGAATCACAAAACAAAAATCTTCAGGTGCACAACATCCATACGTTTCTAGCACATCCTACCAAGAGTCCAAAGCGGAAAAATACGACAAACCACCTGACGTACCTGCTGAAATGCATCCTGAAAACAAAGGAACAACGGACAATATTAGCTCTCCGAGTACACACCATATATACATTAGAAAGCATAAGAACACAAAGAATTTGTAGAAACATTCAGAGAGGTTCTACACATTTGAGACCACATGAAGATTTTTTGTTTTGTTTATATGGTCTGTCACCCACTGCTGGAGAAATGCTGTCATCTAAAAATTCTATCGATGGGGGGTATTTTGTTCAAGGGGCAAAAAAGTCTAAAGCTGTTTATTAATCTCAATGTTACATGGTTTATTACTCATTAGGACAGTCAAGTTTCCACAAAGCACTTCATGCTGCGGGTATTGTAAAAGTTGTCAACTGGAGCTTGAGCATATGATGCACAGCTGAAGCTTTCCCCTGATGTGGTGCCCCAAATTCCATGAAAACTTTCTAGGCATGGTCTGAACAACCCAAAGCAGCAAAGAGTGTCAAAAATGTCACAATATTGTGTGAGCAATCGTAAAATAAATAACAGAGCATAATCACCCACGTGGCAAGTACATGGATACCTACATAGTCGATAAAGAATACGAAGTTAATATGCCAATAGTATGCTTCATTTTTAGCACTCAACGTATGATGTTCTTATGCACAACAAAATATCTGGTGTGCTACAATCCTCCAAAAATAACATTATCTTTACCGAGCCACAAAAGGAATTCTCAACTTAGTACCAAAACCCAAAACTTTGGACTAACACTACTGCATACTCCATAGGTGTTGCCACTGGAGTAAAAGATATCATGGCAACCTTGAATCAGTTGTGAAGACATACATTCAACATGAGAACTTTATAAGACCTGAAGTGTTGCAGTTGACATGGTAGTATGGTACATAGCCAGAAGAACAATTTTATCTAACTTACCTGTAAGGCCAATCAAATCTTCGCCTTTACGTGCCTACGTACTGTATGCCATAATAAACCTACAAATATGTATGTAATTACAGGCGTTTCTACCTTAATTTAACAATGGCATGCAGTATTTCTACCAATTGGAAAGGTTGAAAGGAAAATTAATCCAGGAGAGCTAATTTCTATTTTGATGCAGTAGTACTACCTTTGTTTTTTTCTCAAATGAAACAATATATAACTATGAAGGCCAACTTAAGAAAAGTGCAATAACAATTAGAGCTAATAGGTACAAACATACCTTGTCTCACGTACAAAATATAATAATCAGCAGGCGATAGGCATCCACAAAGGCTATTAACGGCGCCATTTATAAAATCCAACATGTGAGACAACCTAAATTGATATAATGCATAACTGTCAAGCATAACCTAAAAAGGAGCATACATACCAGGATGCATTAATAATAGATCAAAGATACCCCAAATAAATCATTCTGATGCTAGATATATCCATTGTCATTCAGTTTAGGCAAACTAAGAACCTCTGAATATATTACTCTTTGTTGCGATCATTTATAGTTATTCATAATTTATCCTGGGATGCTATGAGATTGCTGGAAATGATGCATGATCAGTTCCTTAAACATACTGTATACTCTTCCTTCTTAATAATATTAAGCAAATACTTAATTGATGTGAATTTCAAGTTGTGAGCATTTTGTTAAGAAAAAACATTATCTACCATCAAAGCCCTCTGAGATTCCAAGTTGTGAGCATTTCCATTATTGTTATTAATGTGTTAGTTGTCTCATAAAAGGACATCACTTTAATCACAACTCCAGTGATGTTTTTTTGGTTCAAAGAAGCTACTTTTATTCTGCCTTCGAGGGAATATGCTTTAATCCGAGGAAATTACTGGGGACCCTTGCTATATTATGTGTGGTGAAATTTGTACATGGTCTAACAGATAAATAAGGGTTCCGTTTTGCACAGCTGCTGCAGCCCCTCATCTATTTTTGCAATTGAATTATCTTAATTTTGATTACTTTATATTGAGAAATTTATTCCTCATTTGACAGATCAGAAGCATCTATAGATCCATGAAAGTGCCCTCCTAATTTTCACTGACGGTGTCAAATATATGATCTAACTATTGCAACAAGGTAAGATATTATATATGGTTATCTCGGAAATTCAATTCGGCTCCCGGGTGCGTATGCTCACTCTACCAAAAAATCATATTTCGAAATGTTAAAAAATTTAGATAAAAATTTCTACATGTACATCTCCATAATGTATGTGGATTCACCAAGTTTCACGAAAAAACAATATTTTTTGTGGTCTATGTAAAAAGGAGAAACTTTATCTTGTGAAAAGCATTATTTTTAGCACTGAATTTTATCTTTTTCACACACGTCACATGATAAGTCGATTTGTTATGAAACGACTTTGTGAACGCGTAGCACGTGAAGATGTACGTACGAATTTTTTGTTTCAATTTTTTTAAAATTTAAAATATACGTAAGATGCATTTCAAAATATAGGGAGCATATGCACCCATGTTCTAAAACACCACTCCCTGGTTATCTGCTTCTCAATTTTATTTTGGCATCCATACATGATACGACATATTCTTATTTTATAAGAATTCTCTTGAATTATGTTCTTAAGTACAAAAATAAAACAATAGAGCACACATCAGATATAGATAGTGATCCATCAAAGCATATATAACATTACAAATGTCTAATAATTCCTCAACTCGGTAGCTGCAAATAAAATAGTAGATAACTAAGAATGCTAAGTTGAAAAAAAAAGTAACTGCGGTGAATAAGCAGAAGCCTAATTTATCGCACAAGAGGTACAAAATAGTAAAGCAAAGCAGCAGGTGGTAAGGAGAAGCTAACGGAACAAATACATTAGAATGTATTAAGAAGATGAAAGTTACCTCCAAAGTCATTATGAAGCTAGGTAATTCCTTAGTCATTCAGTTGAGGTAAAGTAAGCACCTGGAAATATATATATATATATATTACTGTTAAGTTGCAATTTAACTGTGATTATGGAACTAAATAGGTAACTACTGACTGAGAAGTAAAATATATTAGGATCAATTATCTATGCCAAGTGATGAATTATTGAGGCCTACCACTACAAGTGACGAAGTACAAACCATGCCAGGTCTTGAGCATGTCAGTTGTTACCTATAAATACGATGCCAGGTCCTGAAATATAAATACCATCCGCTTTACTATATAAAAGTTAGGATAACAATATCATGAGCATGTCTTGTAAAAAGGAAACATATTGGCATTGGCATATCATATGGTGAAGGGAAACATTGGACTGAAAATGTCAATGGTGAACCAATATCCGTCAACAAAACTAAATCAATGTGTGATCCTAGCAGGGTAAAAGGTGCATCAAGTACATGAGTCTGTCACTTTTTGCTGCATAATTCCAAGGAGGGCCTCAGCCTCTCGTTTTCACATAGATTGACCCAATCCTAGTGCACCAAATCTTGGAGCATGCCAAATAAGTTTAATTAAAAACATTGTTTACCTTGTTGGGATTCCGCATGTCAAAAGTAGGGTAACACATCAAAGTTTGAACATTGGCTACATTTCCATGAATGTCTGGGGTAGCTTGTAGAGGAAACCACTATTTACAACCTATTCGGAATATGGACATGTATAAGCTCATATGTCATAAAACTGATCTCTACTTCCGTGGCACAATAAGATTGTTCTCAAAAAGCAATAATTCTACAAGTAGCAATCAACTTACCAAATAGTCATTACACCACTTGTTATAGAACTCCAAAAGGTCATCGTCCCAAACTTGAAATGAGTTTTGAGTGATGATGTTAAGGTAGCAAACGGATCGATCATATTAGTAGCAGAGTTGTATTCACTCACTGTAAGATCAGTGACCGGATAACTTACGTAAATTTCTCGAGAATATATTAAGATACATTGCACGGAACATAACCCACATGCTGGAGCATGCTTTTGAAAATTAGAACATACCAAGACATTTACTTTTAAATGCACCGCCCGCTGCACTATCATGGTTAAATGTGTAAGCTACAGAATTTCTATCGCTTGTTAGCTAAGATGAACAAAAATAGTTAAGAAAAGAAAACATACCATCCTCATCCTCATATCCAACTGGGATCATGCCAAGATGAATTTCACGCCTCCGAGCATCCACATCAATGGAAGACTGAGCACGTGGAATAATCTCTGCATGCAAAACAAAAGACATGCCAATTGGCAAGTCCGCAAGTGAGATGGAAAAAAGCAATCCCATCATCTACCAGGAAGATAAAAAACATTAAGTGAAATCACATAGTGAGAAACGGAAAGAACGCGAAGGCGTAGACAATTTTATGTAAAGAAAACGGAGAAACCCTTCTTTATAGTAGTCCGAAATTAAATATAAAGTAAGTGTGTGAACAATATTTTTCAGCGGAAATACCTGAACACATGAAAAATTGGAGAATCCAGAGGCTTATATCACTCAGCATAGAATTCACAGGGATGTATAGTTTACTGCTGGCATAGACTTGCATTTTGTTGGCCTTCCCATGGTTTGACCACTTACAGCTTCAGCCCATCTCCACCTCTGCAAAAAATGCTAGTGCTCAAACCTGCGTGGAGTATGCAAAAATGCTAGTTTACTGCTGGCATAGACTTGAATTCCCCGTAGCAAAAAGACATTCAATATCCAAATAATCCGAGTCACCAAAATCATAACAACTATGCAATTGACTGCGTGGAGTATATGAGGATCCCAACTTATTCTAGTAAAATATATTCCTGTGACATATAAATGGCCTTCACCAGCACACAATATTTTGGTACACAAAACATGATTTTTTGCATTGAATAGTAGGCAGCCGCCACCGAGAATTCCTATTAAATTGTTTTTTGGATCAAATAATTAGCTGGCATCACCGAGAGTAACCCAGGTGCACAACAACACCTGCATGAGAAAACAAAATGTCCAATATCAAACAATGACAAAGTATGGATGTGGTACGAATGGAATGCCAAAGAAACCAGTGAGGAAAATTTAAAAGACAGAGATTAAACGTTAGCTAATCGACCACTGTAACCGAGAAATCCAATATATTGTCATCTTATTTAACTTGGAGATGAAACATGAGCTAATTGACCACTTTATCAAGCACTATATAAGCAGTAGAAAAGGATCCACACAAACCAAAACGTGATGGCGGCTAGGGTTTTCAGAGCGGGTCGCTGGCCCGCACTTGACCTGCGCCGATGAAGATGGTGAGCCCGGAAGTGGTTGTCCCCTGCCGCTGCTGGCCTCCATGGCAGGCTGATAGGTGAGTTTGGAGGTGGCGATGACCCGTATTCTTGCTCCTTGCCACCATCTATCTTCGGCGACCTCAATCCCCTTCGCGCCACCTCGGTCTCCGGCGGCCTCCGAAGAGTCTCCCGGCTGCTGAGCCCCGCTCCGGCACCTCCTCCTCCACCTCCTCCTCTCTTGGGCGGCGCGCTGCTCCCGCAAACGCACACGCCCCCATCCGCTTCTCCGCCTAGCAAGCGGCGGAGGGGATCCTCGCCGGCCGCCCCGGGCACAACGGAGTTGAGGAGGACGGGCGAGGCAGAGGCGCAGGGTATGGCGCGAGGTGAGAGAGGAGGGCGGGCGAGGATGGGAGAGAGGAGGACGGGCGAGGCGATGGCGGCGATGGGAGAGGAGGACGGGCGAGATGGGGGAGGGGCGCGGCGTTTGGGGGAGCGTGGGGATAGGGTTGAGGATTTTGTCTCACGTTGGGCTCAGCCCAGCCAATCAAATGGCGACACGTGGCCCACTCGGTGGAGTAAGAAAAGAGGAAAACTGCCCAGCCGGGGCGCGCGACGTGCCTTACGTGGATGCGCTGTGAGAGCTCCATGGGAGTGCAGCAATCATACCTTTAGATTGCCCCACGGTCGGTCCTTTTAATTTCTTTAAAGGTGCTTGCTCTTTTCTACTCCTTTCAATTACGCACCATGCAAAGCCTACAATTCTGTGGCGATTTCTTTCAGTTCTGCAAGAAGACAATTCTGTGGCGATTCCCGAGCCCACGATTCCTTTCCGCTGTGCCCACGATTTCTTTCAGTTCTGCTGCGATTCCCAAGTCGCTGGTTGGCAGACACTTGCTAATGTATATAAACAGGTAAATCTTGTTGTTACAAAGCAAGGTGGGACTAAATTTAACTCTATTTTATTGTAAAAATAAAGGGTAAACCCCAATGGACGAGCCAACCAAGAGCCTGGCCGAGCAAGCCTAGCGGAGGCCCAGCTAGGAGTCAACGCAGCCCCTCCACTCAACATTATCTGCCAGCCCCAAGCACACTGTAAGGCTGCTCATAGTGGGGAGTAACTTAGACTAGTAACATATGCCATGTTACTAGTATAGGTTACTACCTTCATAGTGGGTAGTAACTCATATGTGGTGTCATGTATTGTGTCATTTATTATGTTGTAGACTCATTTTGCCTTGGGGTGTGTGATGTTATGGTAACATAGCTAGTTACCACCTCCCTCTCTTTCTTCATTTATTCGCATGCCATGTCACCAAAATGCCTTGAGATGTGTGATGTTACTAGTCAGGGTGCAAGCGGTAGCGGGCCGACTGCGGCGCCGCAAATTAGGCCCAGTTAACTGCATATGCGAGCATCCACGGAAATTAGAAAGAAAAAAACGGCGTATGCGGGCCAGCCCGCAGATGCCACATATCACCGCATATCGTAGTCAACGAGGCAGCCATCGACTGGGATTCCGCGGATTCCTCCTTCGTCTCCGCCACTGGAGCGTCGCCATGGCCGCCATAGCTGCAATTCCTCCTCCGGCCCCGCCACTTGAGCGTCGCCATGGCCGCCATGCGCCATAGCTGCAGTTCCTCGCCTCCTCCCTCGATCCCGTCCCTCCAATCAGCATCCCCAAGGTCGGTGACGGGCAGTCGCGGGCTAGGTCGGCAATGGCGCCAAGCAGGTTAGATGGCGGAGAACCACCTCCTGGCACGGATGGCGTGGGGAGGGTGGCTGGCCAAGAGGTCAATGGCGGCGAATCAGAGCGTGGCACATACGGGATGGGCCGAGTCATTGTCCCTTCCTCTGCTGAAACAACTGCACATGCAGGAGCCCGCATGAGTCCGATTAATTTGGCTGGCCTTCCGCGGCGTCCTACTTAACTATCGCGGGCTGATGTGGCGCTTAAGCGGGCCCCCGCGTTTAATCCCACTTACATCCTGAGTTACTAGCTATGTACTTTCACTATGAGTAGTCTAACTGTATTCATGAAGGAGATGCGGGGCTGCTGCCAGCCGAGCGGTGTGCAAGGGGTGGGCGCGCGCCGCCGGCCACGCGGGATGCGTGAGCAGTCTCACCGCATCAGCGAGCAGTATATGCTGAGCCCTGCATCACGCGGATCTGGGTAGCGGCCAATAGTTCCTTGGTCGCGCGGATCCCGGCAGCGCCTCACCCTCTTTGTATACTTTGTATAGACATCAGCCAGACTTCCTACTTGTGAATCTTTCATATTAGAAATAGTAGTAGGTAATAACAGTGCATCACAGATTTCAAAGCGAGGAATCTGCACAGTGGGTCAAGCATTAATGCATGCCGTGGACGTTGTAATCCGATGCTTTAGTCAAGCTTAGAGCAAGTACAATAGAGTTCAGTGAGCTGACTATAAGACATTAAATAATACAGTATATTTTAGATGAGTTGGAGGAGAGAGAAGAGGAGAGAGAAGGGAGGTGGGCTACTATGCAATAGCCAGCTCTTGCACGTGCTCCTAGGCACCTTGTGAGAGTGAAATGTGGGCCATATATTAGTAAAGTACTACATTCTTATAGCCAACTATTGTACATGTTAGCTATATGATGACTACAAATGATATGATATCTTGTTATAGCCAACAGTTGGCTGTACTATTGGAATTGCTCTTATGTGTTCTGTATTTCACATTAATGCAGTCCATGCTGATCAACATGTCTCAACTCTATCAATGATAGAATCATATTCTCATGTAAACGCTGTAATATTGAAATCCTGATTAGGGCGTGGAGACCCTCCAGGTTATCTTTTTGGCGCAAAGATTGTACTATTAATTATAACAGGTTCACAGCTGCTCCAACTTAGCACCACTTGGATATGCACTCAGGCCATAGTGTAGTTGTGAAGCTGCTAGGAACAGTTGGAGATTCACCTTCAGGACGTAACCTTGGAGATTCACCTTCAGGAGGAGGCAGGTTCCCTGTTGATTTGCAGAAACAAATGAGGAGCCTTCACAGGATTTTGTGTTCTATTGCCCTCAACGGCTGAGTCTTATTGACATACCTGAAGAGACTCTGCATCGGTTGAAATCAAATTTGTTATCCTCCCAGAAGAAAACTTCTTACGACTATCATTAGTCAGTCGCAAGGACTTGCGGAAAACAGCAGCAATCTGTGGGAAAACGGAAAAAAAAAAGTCACAAACCTATAAAACTGATGAAGTGATGCCTAAAACATAATGAAACTCAACATGTCGAGATCGACGCTGCACGCGCGAGCGGAGGCCCGCCGCCGCCGTCCGCCGCACGGGCTTCGCCCGACGGTTTCCTCCGGCGGCGGCGCGGCGAGAGGGGCTACAGGGAGGGTGGGCTGCGGCGCGGTGGGGCTCGGGTTTCCCCCGAGCCGCCCAGGGACGAAGCCAGGAATGAAGTATAAGGGGGGCAATCTTAGTATGAGGGGGGCAGAACTAGCTAAAATCGCATAAATAAGGAGCTGACATGGTTTGCGTTCAAAGGAAAATCATGAGCATAGGGGGGGCGCAGCCCCCACTCGTCCCCCTTGTCTCCGTCCCTGGAGCCGCCGCCAGAGAGGAGCGACGCGGGGGTCGGGAGGTGGTGTTTTTCATCGAGAAAGAAAGTAATGGCTGCAGTTTGAAGAACCCCGTTTCTTAGTTTGATCTCCTATGCGCCTGGATCTGCACGCCGGCGGCGGCGGCGAGAGGGAGGAGGTGGGAGGGAATCTCGGGAGGAAGAGGAGGGAATGAAAGTTACCTGGTCAGATCAAGGAGTCAGAGAAGATGCTAGGCCAAAAACCCCCTCTGAAGGAGGTACGCCAAACGTAGAGATGTCCCTCCTACGAGGAGAAGAGCCATTGTCCTGACGACGCTGCTTCGCACGATCGGACGGATCAAGAAAAGCGATGACCCAACAACCAAGTATGTTGTCCGCATTTATCGGGTGTTGGTATATGGCCAAGTGCATTTATCTTTTCGTCGTCGTTTTAGTCCTCATATGATTGGTAGATGGGATGAGCTTTGATAAAATGGGGCTGGAGGGGCAAATGCCCCCCCCCCCGTTTTCTAAAAAAAGTATGTTGTCTGCGAGTAGTTTCCAAGCTGACTCGCCACGAGTACGGGCAGCCCGCCGGCTGCCATGGTGAAGGTCGCCACGGCCTCCTCGGCTATCAGGTCCAAAAGAACACAAGTGGGCAGAGCGATGCCACATGTCAGGATCGCGCTAGTTGTCTTGAGAACGGTGAGAAGTAAGGTGAGAAAACTGACTCTGTAAAGTAGTGTAAGATCGTCACTGTACTCCACCAACGCAAAGCCCACAGCCAATACCGCACCAACAAAATTCGTCACGAATATTTTTGCAAAGTTCATCACGATCGAAGTCCAGAAGGATCAAGGCGAGAAGATCAAATCATGGCTTTGGTTTGGATGGATCAAAGCTTTGGATGGAAAGTGAAGGGTGTGAGCTTCGATGGAAAGAGAAATGCAAGTGTTAATTTTTGGATAAAGTGGGTGTGAGACTGGCTGCCGCGGTTGTAGTTCTTGGGATAGATAAGGATCGGTAGATGTTGACGCGATCGGGGATAGTTCGGAGGGTCCAGCTTGACGCGACCGGGGAAGTTCGAAGCGAGGATGAAGAGAAACAGAAGAATAGGAAGGAAACGTTTCACGTCGTACGGTGGCAGTGGATGTAATTTTCAATCAGAATTAGGGACAAGTCTAAAACAGACGAAAATTTGGGGAGAAACCTTACTTCGCTTTATTAGTAGAGGCCGATCGGCCTAGAGTCCGTTATGTTGACGGCACAAACAGGAAGAATTCGTAGCTGGTACGATGGAGCGGCACATACCGGAAGAGTTTATAACTTCTACGACGAATCAACGGACGAAACCAAAAAGTCAGGACGGATTGTTTCGACGGGAGTCGATCTGATTTCTTGGCGGCGGTGGCCCTTTTGTATGTGAAGGCGGGGCGGAGGCGAGCCCTAGCGTTCGCATCTCTGGTGCAGCTCGACACATAGCGAGGATGGGCTGGACCTGGGCCAACCAGAGGCACGCGCGACTGCGCGAGGAGCTCGCTCCAGGAAAGGACGGACCTAACTTAGGCGGTGGCAACCCTGTAATTTAATTGAAAAACACGGGTAAATCTAAAACGGACGAAAATCTGGGGGAGAAACCTTACTTCCTTTATTAGTAGGTAAAGATAGATATAGATAGATAATAGATATAATATAATATTATATATTATATATTATTAAACAACGGTATCAAACTGTATGAGCACGCGCAATATGATTTCCATTAATCATGTTAACGACTTCAAGCTTAGAAATTGGTTGTTTATTGTGCCAAAACAGCATGAACAAATAATAGTAATTAAATCAAAGAAGCATGCAGCTAGCTAGCTAAACGTGATCGAATCCGGCATGGCAAGTAGGTGCGAGAGAAGCAGAGCTAGACGTCGAGGGTGTAGCAGCAGTTCTTGAAGGTGTCCATGTCACGGCTGAAGAGCGGCACGTAGGCGTCCACGCTTCCGTCGCCCAAGAAGGACGGCAGCAGGATGAGCAGGCCCTCCACCGGCAGGTAGCTGGGCATGAAGAAGAACGGCCGTCCGCCGCCGAAGTCCATGTCGTAGAACGGGATCCGCAGCCAGCTGTCCACCTCGATGTTGGGGCTCAGCACCATCTCCGCCGCGTCGGCCGTCGCCACCAGCCGCTCCTTCTCTACGGCGCCGGAGCTGGCGAAGTCGATGAAGGACTTGAAGTACCCGTCGTTAATCCGGGCCACCTCACGGTTGATGAGCTCCACCGCGTGCTTGACCGGCCTGGTCACGAGGTCCCCCGCCGTGGCGGTCGGCCGCGCCCAGAGCACGACGTTGCCTGTGTAGCCGTCCGGCACCCCAGGGCTCATCCGCGCACGCCCGTCCACGGCGATGGCGACGCTGGTGGACTCCCCGCCGTCGAGCCCGCGCGCCATCGTCATGGTCCGCCACAGGTGCGCCACCACGCACTGCAGCGTGCTGTACGGGCGGTGCGCACCCGCCGACGCCTGCGCCTTGAGCTTGGAGATGAACTCCCGGCTGAAGTGTATCTTTTTTACCACCACCTCATCGTCTTCGCCGGCAAGGGCATGGTGGACAGCTTCACAGGCACCGTGATCCTCCTCGTAGGGCTTGAACTCGACGCCGCGGTGCTCGTACTCGACCAGCGGCTTGTCGCGGGGCTGGAAGAATGACGCGCGGTCGTGCACGGGGACAGGGTCGATGGTGTCGCCGCGGGTGGCCTGGCTCCACGCGACGAAGAAGTTGCCGGTGGCGCGGCCGTCGGACACGATGTGCTGCGTGGTGAACCCCACGACGAGGGACCCGCACGGGAACCGCGTGACCTGGATGAGCATGAGCTCCTCGGGCCCGTCGTCGCCGCTCGGGTGCAGGCACAGCACCTCGGGCGTGGGTTTGAGCGGCATGACGCTGTCGAGGGACACGTCGGCCGTGGCCTCCACGAAGCGCGCGCCGGCGTCATTGAGGAGGATGGCGCGGTTGCTCTTGGCGTCCACGCCGAGCCGCCCGGCCCACTCGCGGTAGTCGACGAGCGCCCTGGCCAGCCCGGCCTCGAGGACGGCGTTGGGCGGCGCGGGCGGGCGGAAGGCGTAGATGACGGAGATGTAGGTGTCGAAGTTGGCCTTGTCGAGCACGGTGAGCGGGACGACGTCGGCCGTGCTGCCCGGGGCGACCCCGCAGCCGGCGTAGTCGGGCGTGACGGCCTTGGAGGAGTGCACCGTGATCTTCATGTCGGATGGCAGCTACTTAGCTAGCGTACGTGAGGAAGTTATGGCCAAGTGATTGGTCCAGGAAGACACGACAAGCTAGATACTAGGTGGTGTGTGATTGATTAGTGGATATGGGAGCTGATGGTCGAGCCTGTTGTATATATAGCACGTAAGTAGCTTAAGAGTGTTGTACGCACGTACGCATCCATGTCCATTGCATGCATATCATGAGATGAGATGGTGTGGTTGGTGAGAGCTGACTGCTTCAACGAAACGAAACGATGGTTGGGCCACCACGACCAAGCATGTCATATTTGTTCTTGGGGAAGACGGAACTGGTAGTAGAAAGCAAGAGCTGACCATGCCATTTTTGCCTCTTGGTCCAGAAGAAGAAACTGCTAGCTAGCGGTAGTCGTTGTTGTAGTTCGTGTCTTGAAGAGGACTGCAGTTAGCGGAGGATGAGATCGGGACGCCGCGCGCGCGCGTTTAGATTTCAGCATATGGCGACCGGGAGAATAAAATAGAACCGCAATTGTAAAAAATTAAGGTTTTGCTAATTCTCCATCTCTGTCAGCAGAATTAGCTCATAAGCATCTCAACAACGCGTCAATGCGCTATTAGTGATGTTGGCATGCGCGTTCCCTCCACTTGAGATGGAGCTGCCTATACCAGCGCTCCACTAGACTAATCTCAATAGACATTCTGATCCAAAATAAGATAAATTCAAACTTATAATAGGAGACTATGGAAGGCTCATAACGATAGAATCTCCAAGAATAAGCCCTGCTCCTCTCATCAAGTTCTTCATCCATCCGTGGAGGACATCTTATATTTGAAAGCTAGTGTATGTATGTTCCTCCTCGAAGCAGGCTTTGCTTTCGCTATATTAATATAGCAACCACACCACTAGAAGGGTTCGAAATTTAAAAAAAAAAAATGTTAAGACAACAACACAAACATGCCCAAAAGAAAAAGAAAAAGGAATGAAGCAATGACAAAGCGATGAATCGATGATCCTACAACCGTTGCGCCCTCAGTCTTAGATCATGTGTCCACGCTCTTGCTTTTGCTTTCTACTTGTCAATGGAGTTTCTTGACATCACCATACTCCTCTACTTGGCAACGGAGTTTCTACTTGACAACCATTGCGCCCTCAAATCGTTCTTGCATTGCGCCGAGAGATCTTGGCAATGCATGCATGCGTTACATGGTAGGTGAGGCATCAGGCATGGGAACAGTTGAAAAGGGCGGAGTTCTCCGATTTGAGGATCAGGATTGGATGGGTCAAAACAGTTTCTACGTACGGAACGATCGATATCATCTAGATCAAGTTTACCAAAAAAATTTCTGCTCCTCGCCCCGAATTGGCACCATCGAGCTGAGCTGGCCTTGCCATTTCTTTTGCCTCTTCCGGGAGAATGAATAGTTGCATGTGCATGTACCGACGTTTTCAGCACCGGGCCGGAGTAGGTGAGCAGAAGATCATGTCGATACGCCTCGCTAACTTGAGGCGCGCAAGCTTGGGACTTTACCTGTTCGATTGGTAACGAGCATGGTCATTAAACTTCGCTGGTGGATAAGATCATACGACAAGGAGTGATCCATGGAGAAAGCTAGCTTTGGTACATTTAAATTTAGACATTATTTAGAGTATAGATACATCTAAGTTCAAATAAATTTTAAGATTTACTTTTATGAATGGAGGGAGCAGTATACTTCTGTCTGCGGAAATCCGATAGCGACGTAACTCCCCGCCCATTTGTGCAGCTATCGGTGACATTCTTGATTCTTGTTCTGATTTCACTGGTCAGACTTGCTTGAAGGAACTCGTTAGCAACAGCTCTGCTCAAGGTCCACACCAAACCATGCCTCGGTCAAATGGCTATGGATCGAACGTGGAAGGACGGATGCAAGTATGTAGTACGTACGAAACATGCATGTGGTTGGGAGAAGGCATTTTCTTTCCTCACACATTATAGTCTTGGCGCGTCTGGTTGGTCAAATCAGCTACTAGTAGCCATAATTATTCCCTTGAAGTTTCTTTGTTGCCCAAAAAAATGTGTTCTTTACAAACTTTATCGCTAACTAGTGGGCGGCCTGGGAGTATTGCTATGCTATTGAGATTTGATATGTCCAGTGCGCCGAGAATCATCAAAGTTGGAGGGATATGCACCAAGGACCATCACATCTTAGGTCCAAAGGAAATCAAGCAGCCGAGCCGCCGTATGTAGACAATGAGCACGAGTGACTTCTTCCTATTTCATTCACTGTCATTTTCAGGTTAGATCACATCGATCTCGCAGGAGTGCAACTACATGTCTACATTCTCCTCCCATGGTTTTTCTCGCGGTTGTAGCTAGAACCATGAGAAGAATTATGAACGGAGAAAGTAGCTCCTGAGCATATGACTTTAGCGCGCATGTGTTAGACTTTGTATAGCTGCCTTTGTATTATACGTGTATATGTACGTTGTACCCCTATATATATATGAGATATGCCACCCCTAGAGGGTTGAGCAAGTTCCCACAACAACGTTGTTTTACATGGTATCAGCCTAACATCGATCCGCCTACCCCTAACCCTAGCGCCGCCGCCGCCTTAAACCCTAAGCGCCGCGCCGCCGCCTCTCCCCACCATGACCGCTTCCGCCTCGGGCACCACGAGCTCCGGGCTTCTTCCCGCATCGCTCGCTGCCCTCCTCAACGCTCCTCCGTCCCCGCTTGCTCCCCAGGCGCCGCAGTTCTTCGGCACCACCGCCGTTGGCTCCATGTACTCGGCACCGCCTCCGCCGCCGAGCACCGTTGCCGCGGCCACTCTTCTCGCCGCCTCGTCTGCGGCCTCCACGGCATCTCTCGGCGCCGCCACAGTGGGGATATCCGCCACAGCGGGTTCACCCGCCACCGCCCTTCCGACGTTGGACACGGGGATCGCCACAACTGCCCTCTCCGTCGTGCCGACGGCGTCGGGGGGGCTCCGCTGCCTCGGCCTCGCCCGGGATGCAGCCTCCTCCACCCATGCCCGCGCCCTTGGCGCCGGCCCCTGCTGTCGCGCCTCCCGTGTACGCCACGGCTGCACCGGGGTCGGTCGCGGTACCGGCGGCGCCGTTTCACTTTGCCAACCAGATCACCATCCGGCTAACCCCGGACAACTACTTGTTCTGGCGTGCTAAGGTGTTGCCGCTGCTCCGCAGCCATGAGCTTCTTGGGTATGTTGATGGTTCTCTTCCATGTCCTCCTCAGGTGATCATGACCGTGCAAGGCCCCGCCATCAATCCAGACCACCGCGTTTGGGTTCAGCAGGACCAGGCGATCCTCTCCGCCATCCAGGGCTCCCTAGGTGAGGGAGTCGCTGGTCTCGTCCTTTTCGCCGCCACCTCCAGGGACGCTTGGACCACGCTGGAGCACGCGTTTGCCAACGTCTCCACCTCCCGCACCATGGCCCTTCGTCGGCAGCTCGGTGAAATCAAGAAGCTCGACTCCTCTGCCTCCACCTACTTCAACAAGATCAAGGTGGTGGCGGATACGCTTGCCTCGCTTGGCCAGCCACTCCGCGATGAGGAGTTCGCCTGCTTCATCATCCAAGGGCTCGACTCCGACTACGACAACCTGGCGGAGGCAGTCAATGGCGCCACGACGCCGCTGCCTCCCCACGAGCTTTACTCGCGCCTCATGTTCACGGAGCAGCGCGTCGAGGCCCGTCGCGCCGCTGGTGTCATCACCGACCAGTCCGCGGCGCACTGGGCCAACCGTGGCCAGCGTCCGCCCGCGCCTCCCGGCGCTGGTTCGGCGCCCCCGCCGGCGGCCAAACCCGCCCCACCCCCTGCACCGACCACGGGTGGCGGGCGCGCCGGCGACACTCGCATCTGTCAGCTGTGCGGACGTCCGGGGCACCTCGCTTCCAAGTGCCACCGCCGTTTTCAGCGCAGTTTTCTGGGCATCGGCAACAATGGGCAGGGCAATGAACGCCAGGCTCAGCTCGCCGACTTTGGCCCTCCCCCTGCCGCCCCTGCTGCCTTTGCCGCGACTAAGGGAAAGGAGCACGTCCAGGGGTCCACTCCGTCCTACCCCATCGATCCTGCGTGGTACATGGATACTGGCGCCACCGACCATCTGACGAGTGAGCTTCAAAAGCTTACCACCCACCAGCCCTACTATGGTACCGATAAGGTTCACACCGCCAATGGTGCAGGTATGCCCATCTCTCATATTGGCCAAGCATCTCTTTTGACTAGTCTTCCTAGTAGACAGCTTCATCTTCGCAATGTTTTACGGGTTCCCTCGGTCACTCGTAATTTGTTATCTGTTCCAAAACTCACTCTTGATAATAATGTCCTATGTGAATTTCACCCGTTTGATCTTCTTATTAAGGATCGAGCCACCCGGGACGTTCTGCTTAGTGGTCGCCTAAGCCAAGGGTTGTACCGCCTGGAGGATCCTACTCTCTCTCGTGTCTTCAGCGGGATTCGAGTATCATCATCACAGTGGCACTCTCGCCTTGGTCATCCTGCCACTCCCATAGTGCGCCATATTCTCCACCGTCATGAGCTGCCACTAGAGTCTAGCAATAAAGAGTTAGGTGTGTGTGATGCCTGTCAACAAGGCAAGAGTCATCAGCTACCATTTGTTTCCTCTACTAGAGAAGTCAAGAGTCCTCTTGAGCTTGTGTTTTCAGATGTATGGGGTCCTGCCCAAACCTCTGTTAGTGGTCACAACTATTATGTGAGTTTCATTGATGCTTATAGTCGCTTTACTTGGCTTTATCTCATTAAGCGCAAATCTGATGTGTTTGATATATTTGTTCAGTTTCAAAAGCATGTTGAACGACTTCTCCAGCATAAGATTATTCATGTTCAATCTGATTGGGGGGGCGAGTATCGCAATCTCAACACATTCTTTAGCAAGCTTGGAGTTTCTCATCGTGTCTCATGCCCACATACACATCAGCAGAACGGTGCCGTTGAGCGTAAACACCGTCACATAGTTGAGACTGGGCTTACTCTTCTTGCTCATGCCTCTGTACCTTTTCGGTTTTGGAGTGATGCATTTGCTACTGCATGCTTTCTTATTAACCGTCTACCTACACGAGTGCTTCATATGAAAACCCCCATTGAGCTTCTCTTGCATGAAATTCCTGACTACACATTTCTCAAGGTTTTTGGGTGTGCTTGTTGGCCTCACCTTCACCCCTACAATAGTCGCAAACTTGAGTTTCGATCTAAAAAATGTGTATTCCTTGGGTATAGTTCTCTTCATAAAGGCTACAAGTGCCTTCATGTACCGACCAATCGTGTTTACATATCACGAGATGTTGTTTTTGATGAGAATGTCTTCCCATTTTCTACCATGCCACAACCATCCACTAGCGATACACTCATGCATTCATCCTCCATTCTGCCTGGCCAATTTGAAGATGTTGCATATGCGCCTGTGTTGTTGCCTAATCATGGTGCAGGTATTGGTCGCGGAGCACGCCTGGAGCTTCTTCCCGACAGCGTTGCTTCCCCGGTGCCGCACGTCGATCCGGCCATGCATGTGCATGCCCCGGGTCCCGCGCCTGTCATGGCGCCATCGCCCCCTGGTGCTTCCTCACCTGGCACGCCTACGGCGTCCGCGCGCACGGTCCAGCCCGTGTCGCCGCTGGCCCGCCCCGCCTCCCCATCGCCCGGGCCGTGCTCGCCTGGGCCTGGGTCCTCGTCGCCCTTGACGCCGCCTCGGGTGGCGACTCCCCCTGCTTCGCCCAGGTCCGCTCAGCATTCGTCGCCGCCCGCTACGCCTGGGTCGGTCGCGCCTGCCTCGCCGTCGCCTTCATCCGCTGCGTCTCCACCACCGGCAGCACCGCCTCCACCCGAACCTGCTGCCTCGCGACCTCATACGCGCAGTCGAAGTGGCATTGTTTGCCCTAAGGAGCGCACCGACGGCACTGTTGCATGGCTGGCAGCTTGCATGGCTCATGCTGTGGATGATCCCACTGCTGAACCTCGCAGTTATCAAGCCGCTATGACCATTCCCCATTGGCGGGCTGCTATGGAGCAGGAGTATCAGGCTCTTCTTCAGAATGAGACCTGGACGCTTGTTCCTCCTCCCCCACGTGTCAACGTCATTGACTCGAAGTGGGTATTCAAAGTGAAGAAACATGCTGACGGCTCTATCGAGCGTTACAAAGCTCGTCTTGTTGCCAAGGGATTCAAACAGCGTCATGGGCTTGACTATGAGGACACCTTCAGTCCCGTTATCAAGCCTACAACCATTCGGCTCCTCCTGTCTTTGGCAGTCTCCCGCGGTTGGTGTCTTCGACAGCTGGATGTTCAGAATGCATTCCTTCATGGTCTTCTTGAGGAAGAAGTCTACATGCGGCAGCCCCCAGGATTTGTTAGTCCTGATCAGCCACATCATCTGTGTCGACTGACTAAGGCTCTGTATGGATTAAAGCAAGCACCGCGTGCTTGGCACGCTCGCCTGGCTTCTGCTCTTCATACTCATGGATTCATCCCCTCGAAGGCCGACACATCGCTGTTTCTGTTTCAGCGACCCCGTGTGACTATGTACCTACTGGTCTATGTTGATGATATTATCTTGGTCAGTTCCTCACCGACAGCTGCTACTGCTCTCATTTCTGCTCTTGGTGCTGATTTTGCTGTCAAAGATTTGGGTCACTTGCACTTCTTCTTGGGTATTGAGGTTGCTCATCAGTCTACTGGTCTGGCTCTCACTCAGAAGAAGTATTCTCTGGATCTCTTGCGCCGTGCTTGGTATGCTCAAGTGTAAGATGTCGCCCACGCCCATGTCTTCTACGGACAAGCTCTCAGCCACTGATGGTGTTCTCCTATCTTCCGAGGATGCCACGGAGTATCGCGAGTATTGTTGGTGGCTTGCGAGTATCGACCATCACACGTCCGGACTTGTCCTACGCTGTGAACAGAGTGTGCCAGTATTTGCATGCTCCTACTGATGTGCATTGGTCTGCTGTCAAACGCATCTTGCGTTATGTCAGTCACACGTCCTCGTTTGGTCTTCATCTCCGGGCTAGTTCATCAGGTGTTACGTGCTGCGTTCTCGATGCTGATTGGGCTGGGTGTCCGGACGACGGGCGATCCACGGGGGTTATGCTTGTGTTCCTAGGTCCTAATTTGATCGCCTGGAGAGCACGCAAGCAAGCCACTGTTTCTCGCAGCAGTACCGAAGCCGAATATAAGGCTGTTGCCGATGCAACTGCTGAGCTCATATGGGTTGAGTCCCTTCTTCAGGAATTGGGTGTCTCTCAACCTCGTCCACCGGTCCTTTGGTGCGACAACATCGGTGCCATGTTTCTTTCATCTAATCCGGTGTTTCATGCACGGACCAAGCACATAGAAATTGATTTTCATTTTGTGAGGGAACGTGTCTCGAAGAAGCTACTACAAATCAAGTTCATCTCATCAAAGGATCAACTTGCAGACATCTTCACCAAGCCTCTACCTTTACCCATGTTTGAGGTCTGTAGGCGCAATCTCAACCTTCATGCTACTTCAGGAGTGAGTTGAGATTGAGGGGGGGTGTTAGACTTTGTATAGCTGCCTTTGTATTATACGTGTATATGTACGTTGTACCCCTATATATATATGAGATATGCCACCCCTAGAGGGTTGAGCAAGTTCCCACAACAACGTTGTTTTACAGCATGTATGAAGCACGTTCTAAAATAATTCTTCCGCTCACTTTTACGGCCGGGTGGACAGGTGGTCTTAGAGCATCTCCAGCTATATCTCCGAGACCACTTTTTTTTCATCCGAACGGACGAAAACGGTCCAGTCACGTCTCCAGCTTCTCGTTTTCGTCCGGATTTAGGACTAAATCCGCCCGGACTCCCCAGGCCATCCTCGATTTCCCGGGGTGCTGCTGGGGACTCCGGATGGAGCAAATTCGGCGCTTTGGTCCGCATGTCAGTGAAGATCCGCGCTTTGGTCCGTGTGTCAGTGAAGATTCCGCGCTTTGGTCCGCGCAAATTTCTCGAGACGGCTGGAAAATCGTTGCTCCCCATGTCAAAAATAGGTCTAATTCGGACCAATTTCCATTCGGATTGTGCCCCGGGGGCCTCTAACGGCTGGAGATGCTCTTAGTGGATCCCGTGTATACGGTCTGATAATAGACTAGCTTTCCTAAGAATAAAGGGATCGAACTGATCAGCCACAAACTAAGACTCGACATGGCGCTTGAGGTTACCGTTGACTAAGCCTCAAATCAAGTATTCAACCATAATCTTGCCACTCTCCATCCTCCATGTGCATTTCTCACGTGAAAAAATTCTCCACGTTTCTACTTTACCGAGCTAGAAACTGACTATCATGAGCAATTCTACGAGTTGTGTTTTTCTTTCACTTGTTGCCTTTTCAGTATCAAGCGAATCCAAGATATCCTTGATTAATCTGTGAAGGGAAGTCGTAAGATTATTCCTTTCAACGGAAGTTACTGCTACTGTAGTACTTCCTCCTTCTCAAATTAGAATATCCATAGTTTTTGGTCTTAAATTCATATTTGTTAAAGTTTAAGCAATTATGAATAAAAAGTATCAACATCTACAATTTTAAATGCACATAAATATAAAAGTATTGATTTTAAATTATAAGTGTTGACATTTTTTCTATATAGTTGGTTAAGCTTTGAAAATTTTAACTTTATCCAAACACTATAGACATCCTATTTTAGGATAGAGGTAGAAGTAGTAATTTGTGTAAGTGCGTACAGGTCATCGGTCAGAAACCGCTAAAATTCACAAATCTCAGCCAGACCGTCGGATAAACCAGGGAATGTCTGTATTTCAGTGAAATTACATGAAACTTTGCTCGCGCTCACCTGCTCCCTCTGATCTTGACTTGTGAGACACGTACAGCCGATTGACCAATTGAATTGAAAATTCGAAATGGAACCGCGCGCGGCGCGTAGAGTTCGTGTGTGTGAGTCGGACTCGGACCGACGATCGATCAGCCAAAACACGTTTGACTTGTATCTGGGTTTGGTGAGTCAATAAAACGGACTTGGAACGCGAGTCCCCGATGTGACACTGGAGTATTGGTGCATCATCCTCATCCATGACTAGTGACAGACTGCTGACAATCCAGCTGAAAAGTCCCGCTGCCTGATCCAAGCTTTTGACCAAGGTCAAAAAATTGACGCAAATGGTCCAGCTGAAAAGTCCACATGCCTCATCCAACCATCCTCTAGAGGCAACATATCTATCAAAAAATAAATATAAAGTTTCCAAAAAAAATCCCAAAGATAATTGGAAGTTTCCACAAGGAATGTTTTTACAAGCCCTAAAATTTTCAGAACAAAATTCCAAACATACCATGAGAAACAAAAAAATAAAATTGAGATGTGAACAGTGTTATTTATGGTTTTGTCTTTTTTTTGACACTATTCATGCAGGATTTGTCATTTTTGTTTCGAATTTGGTTCTGAAAAAATTAGAACTTGTAAACACACATAATATGAACACTCACAACTATTTTCGGATTTTTCAGAAACTTAAATTTGATTTAAAAACTGGTACCATGGTACCATTTAGTAGCTAATATCACTAGATATGTTCTCATGCAGTAGATGTCAGCCATAGAGCATGCCAAAAGTTGGCTATGGCCCCCTTTCCAATGGACGCCGATGGATTAAGCGTCAATAAGTACCTTCATAGCCTAAGGGTTATCCGGTCGGGGTTGGACGTCCATCCGAGTCTCAAACGACTCCAAACCTTCAAATGCAAAATGGTTTTGTGTATTCTATTAAACATGTGCTTCATGAACTCAACTTGTCGATCGCCACCCTGAAGCAACCCCGAAAAGTTCCTATACGAGGACCTTGTCTTAAGCTGAACCCCCGCACTGCAAACATGAAAACTTTCAAGCTCTATTCTCAGTGAAAAGGACAGGTTGAACAATAATTTACCATTGCATGGATGTGGCCTTTGTGGCTATCAGTATTCGAAAATACATAGACAACAAAAAAACGTTGTTGCCATGCTACGCCCATTCGAATCCCACATGAATGTTTCGTTAGAAGAAATCACTGGACTCCTCGAGAACTTTGGTACTTCTTTTTTCCTACCTATACAACATGTTGGGTTTGTAGGACGGAAAACCATAGGAAATTTTCATATGGTCTAACTTACATGCAGTCCCAACCAAAATAACTTCCTTAATAAAACTCATAGAAACTTCTCGTGTTCCTATGAAAAAGCATTATGTGCCCAGAATCATTTACTACTACAAAATTTGGTGTTTTGCTTGTACGGGGCAACCAATCGAATAGTTTTTTTTTAGAGAAGGTGGTGCAAAAGTGCAGCCCATTAGTGAATCAGCCCATCAAACAAACGACTGATGGGCAGCCCATTGACCGCACTTCTGTAGGCTGAAGGTTAGCTGCAACCGCGAGATTATGTGCCTCAGTCGGGTATCCCACCGCCACCACCGTCTGCGCGTGAGCAAAAGAGGCCGAAGAAACATGCAACACTGAAAAAGAATGGGAGCGTGACTGCTGCGGCGGACTCCAAGGCGGAGGACCGCCCGTCCAAATGAGTATCCTGAGTGCAAACTGTCGTGGGCTGGGTGGCGACGCGACAGTGCGCGAAATCCGTCTCCTTGCGGCTCGTCACTCCCCTTCTGTGCTTTGTGTGGTGGAGACTCAACTGCACAAGGCCCGTGTGGAGGGTTTATCTCGCACTTTAGGTTTTAATAATTGTTTTGCTGTTAGTAGTTCGGGCCGCAGTGGCGGCATTGGTGTTTTCTGGAACAATGATGAAATAAAGATGGAAGTTTTACCCTATTCGCAGTATCACATCGACATGATTGTTACGGAACAGGGGATAGATCCTTGGCGCTTAACCGTTGTTTATGGGGAAGCGCAGGTTCAAGAGCGCCACAAAACGTGGGATATGCTCAAATTTATACGCTCGTCGAATGACCTACCGTGGCTGTGCATCGGTGACTTTAATGAAGTTCTTCTGCGCAGCGAGCATGTGGGTGTCAATGAGCGGAGTTGGTCTCAAATGGATGGGTTTAGAGAAACTGTGGATGTTTGTGGTCTGCGTGATCTAGGATACCGAGGTGTGCCATGGACGTTCGAGAAAAAGGTGGCTGGCGGCTCATATTGCCGGAGCCGCCTCGACAGAGCGCTTGCCTCGTCACAATGGTGTTCTAGATACCCGATGGCGGAAGTGGAACATTTGGCGGGGTATGCTACATCCGATCACCTACCTATTCTCTTACGGCGTGAGCCTATCCCCAGGGCTCGACGTAGAGAAGGGATTTTTAGATATGAGGTAATGTGGGAGACTCATGACAACTCTCGCCAAAGTTGCGGGAGTCTTGGAATGCATCGAGTACCGAGCCATACTATTGCTGACCTGAATAGCAAGCTATCCTCCCTAGCAAGTGACTTAACGTCATGGGGGAAGGAGACTTTCGGGAGTGTGCAGCCGCAGATTCGTGTACTTGCAGCGAAGAACCGAACAACCTCGAAGTAACCCTGCGAGGGTTGAGCCCTCCTTTGAGGAGAAGAAGATTGTTGAGCGGCTTGCAGAGGTACTCCATAGAGAAGAGGTAATGTGGAGACAGCGATCGCGTGTGCAATGGCTAGCAGAAGGGGATAAGAATACGAGATTTTTCCATCTTCGGGCGAGCCAGAGGAAGAAGAAGAATCGTGTCTCGGAATCGTTAATGGCCGACGGCACCACAATTACGGATGAGTCCGATATGGGGAGAGCTGCTCATGAGTTCTACCATCAACTTTATTCGGCTGAGGATATATCCGGTCTGGATGAGGTGCTAGATCATGTGCCCAGGAAAGTCCTACCGGAGATGAATGAGCAGCTGGACATGCCGTTTTCTAATGAAGAGGTTAAGGCTGCGTTGTTTGAGATGTATCCCACAAAGGCGCCGGGGCCGGATGGATTCCCTGCTCACTTTTTCCAGCGCAACTGGGAGGTTTGTGGAGAGGAGGTTACCCGGGCGGTTCTTCGAGTCTAGAGAGGCCAGGATAGCCCAAAATGCATTAACAAAACTTTTATTGTCCTGATTCCAAAGGTGGCATCTCCAAAGGAGCTAGGACAATTTCACCCGATTAGTCTCTGTAACGTGATTTACAAAATAGCCTCGAAGGTGGTGGCTAACAGACTAAAGGTTGTGTTACCGGAGATCATCTCTGAGGAGCAGTCAGCTTTTGTTCCAGGGAGGTTGATAACGGATAATATCATCACGGCATATGAGTGTCTCCATTTTATGAAGCGTAACAAGGCGAAGAAGCATCGCTTTTGCGCGTTGAAACTGGATATGCGGAAGGCTTATGACCGGGTTGAGTGGAAATATCTAGAGGAGATTATGCTTAAGCTGGGGTTCAGCCGGCGGTGGGTCACTCTGGTGATGAGATTGGTGACTAGTGTATCCTTCTCTGTGCTCTTCAATGGAGTGCCACAGGAGGAGTTTCGGCCGACTAGGGGCATCCGCCAGGGTGACCCTATTTCCCCCTATTTGTTCTTGTTGGCGGCAGAGGGCCTTTCGTGCCTTTTAAAAAACCATGACCAATCATCAGCGCTTAATGGAGTCCAGGTGGCTTCCACAGCCCCGGCTGTGAACCACCTCCTTTTTGCAGATGATAGCCTGCTGTTCTTCAAGGCGAATGCGGAGGGTGCGAGAGAAGTTAAAGAGGCATTGGCGAAATATTGTAATGCCTCAGGACAACGGATTAATACGGACAAATCATCTATTTTCTTCAGTAGAAGGTGTCCGGAGGGTATCAAGTGGGACATCAAAGCGGAGCTCGATGTTCAGAGAGAGACGCTGAATGAGAAGTATCTTGGTATGCCAGCGGATGTGGGCAGGTCTAAGAGTGGAGCTTTTAAATACCTGAAAGACAGGGTATGGAAGAAGGTGCTTGGCTGGCTGGAACAACTCTTGTCAGTAGGGGGCAAAGAGATTCTCATAAAATCAGTGGCCCAAGCGATACCGACTTTCTCTATGTCATGCTTTAAGCTACCCAAAGGACTATGTGAGCATATCAACTCAATTCTTAGAAAGTTCTGGTGGGGTTGCAAGGACGGCGCTCGGAAGACCTGCTGGGTATCATGGGAGAAAATGACCCAGCCGAAATTTGCTGGAGGTTTGGGGTTTAGGGACATTGAGCTCTTCAATCTTGCCTTGCTTGCACGACAGGCTTGGCGGATCCTCCAGAGCCGGATACTGCGAGTGCACGTGTGCTCGAAGGTCTGTCTATTTCCCTTCCTCGACCCTCTTGGAGGCCGAGCTAGGCGGACATCCTTCGCAGGTTTGGCGTGCTATAGTGGAGGGGCGTGATGCCCTTCGTATTGGCCTGATACGCCGCATTGGTGATGGTAGGTCTACTGATGCCTGGACGGATAATTGGTTGCCGCGGGACGAGCGACTGATCCCGGTTGCCCCAAAGAAGGATGAGGCACCAAGGCGAGTATGTGACTATATTATTGCCTCTTCGGCGGCTTGGGACTCGGACAAAATTGAGGAGTTCTTTCGCCTATGGATGCGGAGATAATCCAAGGTATTCCGTTGTGCACACGGATTCAAGATGATTTTTGGGCGTGGCACTTCGAGAAGTCAGGCATTTTCTCGGTTCGTTCGAGCATATCGCGCTTTGGTGAATGTGAAACGCACGAGGGAGGAGCTGGATTGAGGAACGGTCGGGATCTGCGAATGCGGTTTCGAGAGGAAGTTGTGGACTAAACTTTGGAAGTGCTCTGTTCCATCAAAAGTTAGAGTGTTTCTTTGGCGTTTGGCTCAATGCTCATTACCTACGGGGGATATCGGACATCATAGGGGCATGGCACCATCTCCATCCTGCTCGATCTGTGGTATGGAGGATTCTTGGCGTCACTCTTTGATCGATTGCACCATGTCAAGGTGCATATGGGCTCTCTCAACCCCGGTCATAGCGGAACATGTCAGTTTGTCTATCGAGCCGTCTGCCAGGCAGTGGCTGTTCTCTATGTTTGAATCAATGGACCACGATGATTTGACGAGGATGATCGTCACTCTGCGGTCAATCTGGCACGCTAGGAGGAAGCTGATCCATGAAGATATTCAGCAGAGTCCGGCGGCGACACATGCCTTTATAGACTCCTTCCTCCGTGACTTGGGGAGCACGTCTTCGGAGCCGAAGGAGAAGAAGGGCGGGTCCACTATCGAGCGGGTGAGGGGTTGGCTACCACCGCCTGCTGACATGTGCAAAGTTAATGTGGATGGCGCAGTTGCGAGGTCACAGCAACGTGGTGCGGTTGGTGCCGTGTGTCGCTCGCGCAGTGGCGTCTTCCAGGGTGCATCTGCAGTGGTCTTCGAGGGCATCACTCATCCAGGTTGTTTGGAGGCCCTTGCATGTCGAGAAGGAGTTGCTCTAGCCACCGACCTGAACATGGGCGCGACCATGGTCGCGTCCGACTGTTCGGAGGTGGTGCAGGGATTGCGACAGGGGAAGAACCTGGGGCTGTTCAGCCATATTCTCCAAGAGACGGAAGCTATGGCTAAGAATCGAGGGAGGACGAGCTTCTGCCATGAGGGCAGGCGCTTCAATGTCGACGCTCACAAATTAGCTAGGTTAGCTACTACCCTCCCTGTGGGACGCCATGTTTGGTTTGGTACTCCTCCGGAGGGGTTAAATCTTCCTGTAAACATTGTTCCAATTGTTGAATAAATGGTTGGAGCTTGGCTCAAAAAAAAAAAAAAAAAAGCTGCAAGCTACTCAAGTCTCAAAAAAAAAAAAAAAACTGAAAGCTTCTCTCCATCTTCTCCCTAAATAGGTCAGGAAATAGTTGTTTACGCTTCCGAAATATGTAGTGAGGATGCTGTGGTCAAGGAGACAAAAATTAATTCATTTTTTCACAAGAAAGAGGACGTCAATTGTGAATCTCATGAAATGTATTTTGTGGTTTAGAGTTGTGTAGGCGAGGGTTAAGGAGACAAAAAAAATATTCATTTTGCTCTTTTTTTGTTTTAGATAAGAAATATATATATTATATATATATATATTGTTGGTAGGAATGAATTTTGTGGGAAATTCATTTTAATTATATAAGTTCTTGAAAACACTACACAATATAACTTATTCTTGTCATATAATTTGATTTTCCAAATAAAATGTAACCCCCCCCCCCCCCTCCCATGACACACACACACTTCCTGCAAGGTCCGCTTGACTAGGTTTCCCCAAACAAAAGTGGTAAATGTGTGGTATTTGTATGTTTCTAAAACCCGATAACCAAGGGAGCCATATTTTTGTTCGAAAGCATAATTCGGCCGGAGTTGGACTGGGAAGGTCGCCGGAGTAATTAGGGTCATATTTTTTTGGGGGTTTGCCGGTTTTGGGTTGTTTCCCCGTAATTTGTGGTAGTGCCCCAGATCTTCGCGGCCAGATCTGGGGCATAGGGTTCGCCGGCTCGGTTCTTGAGCTCCACTGGTTGGAGCTGGAGACGACGCTGATGGCCAATACCTCATGTAATGATGTCGCTTGCCTCCTTCTTATTCGGATTTGCGGCTCTTGACCTCTGTTTCTGGCCAGGCATGGCGACGAGGGGAGGAAGAGAATGGGTGTTTTCTTCTCCGCTCCAAGAAGGTGGTGGAGCAACTCTCTGCTACTCACATGGAGCCGGATCTGATGGCTGCTGGTGGCCCTGCTCGCCGAAGTGCTCCTATGGTTGGAGACAGATGCGACGAGAGAGCCTGCCACGAGCAACTCCATCAGCAAGGTTCATGGATTTGTTGAGCTTCTACTTCGTCACTCCTCTGCTCCTCTTTCTTTGGACTGTCGTGGTGGTAAGAGGAGAAGGAGCAGTGGGGTTGTGTGGAACTCTGGGGCTCAGCGGCAGCGGGAAGTGTTCAAGCTCACGGTGCGGAAGCTTCCAAGCGACGACAAAGTACACTGCCACTATCTTTGGCCAAGGGGGTCGCTCCGCACCTCGAGAGCTACTACTCCGAGGTTCTACTTCCTCCAGGTCTATGAGTCAAAGCGGAGGATCTTTGATCTCGATCACCACGGCGTGTCACGGTGACGGCGATCGAAGTGGCGTAGTCCCGGGTGTCGTCGTCGGTGGCCATGCCCTGAGATCCTGCCAAGGGCGAGCTGGAGGAAAAAGGCCTGGATTGTGCTTCCAAGTTTTTAGTTACCACATTATCTTTTATGTACTTGTCAAGGTCCTCTATCTGAAGTTACCCGCCGTCCCTTAAAAAAACGAACCATGGCATGTGGAACGCGGTCCGACGCTGCGAATTTAAAGGCAACGGTACCTACCGGTTTCATATCTACCATCCACTCTCTGATTTGAGATAAGTGCGGCTCTTGTCATTTTTATAATATAAAACTAATAGTTAAAACACAAGTAAATTTTTTGTGAAAGTAAAGTGATACATGGAAAATATTGTGAATTTAAAAAGAGGTTTTCGAACCGGCGGCCTGCCTTGCTTGGAAGGATGGATCTGTCGTTTTTTTTTTGAGGGGGCAGATCCGTCGTTGCTTGTTGAATGAATCTCACATGAGAGAAATGGGTGTTGTTCAAAATGATTGGTAAATTGGTTTAAAGGCCCAAACTACTTCCCATGGCCCAGTTGGGCTCAACGTATTTTGCGTGAACTATTTGGGCTCAAGCGTGCTGAGCCCGAATGGGGCCGACCTCCATGGACAAAGCCAGATTAAAATGTGCAGCTACATGGAGGCAATAATAAAGTGGAGTTGAATCACGAACTTTTTAGCTGCTTTCATGGCCAGTTTGTTGTCACCCGGCCGGCCGGAGAAGCTCGTGACGTGGAGTCAAGGCTAGCAACGTACGAGCGGGCAGCATGGCCGAACGTACACGCCTGGCACTGGGACGAGCCGACGAGACGGGTGGGAAAGCACGCGTCGCATCCGTCCATCTGTCCACTCTCCATGATTCCCTCGGCCATCCAGTCGCGCCTGCTCCTTTTTACCCGTCGTGCCGTCGCAGGCCCTCCCTGCGCGTGCTCCTCGGCATCCGCGCCGCCCCGGACTACGAGACGGGACGGGGCAGAGTGAGGCATCGCCTCCCCGCTACGCTATACGGCGGCCGGCGGCCGGCGGCCGGCGGCGCGCGTGTCATGTGGCGACAACAAGGAACCTGCTCAAAGAGCTGGACCGTCCGTCCGTCCTTACGAGCACGCGCCCCATCCCCATGCATGCACCGCAAAGCCCGGCCGGACGACGTAGTCAAAAAAGCCATGGCTCTTTCCCTCCGCCTGGTCTCCTCCATCCGTATGCATGCAATGGTACCGCCGCGTCTCTTTGCTGCTACCGCTGCTTTACCCCCTTTGCTTCCGCCTCGTCTCCGTCGTCTCCACGTTAAGTTCCATCCACGTCGCGTGGGCTGTCATGTACTATCAGTACTTGTATGAGTAGATTCCTGTCAAATCGTTTTTTTCTTTTCAAATCTATCTACGCGCGCGCGCGTGTCTAATCACGTACGAGCATTGCTTACAAGATTCCCAAGGTTTAACCACGGTCTGTTGTTTATTCTTCCCTGGCAGAAGCAGTGGCACGGCTTTCCGGGTGACAAAATGGTTGGAGCTCACCTCAGTTCCGGTGGCCTAGCTTGACGCGGCCTCTAAAGCTCATCATTAGTGCTATGACAAATGACAAGGGATAACATAACTTAACCTCGCTATGTGACAAAATAGTTGAAGCTCACCTCGGTTCAGGCGGCCTAGCTTGAAACTAGTCGGAACTAATGTTACGGCCTTTCAATAGGACGACGCATTTTGGACACCATACGGACGTGTTGCGTCTATTTGCCGCTGCCAAAATGGTTGAAATCGTCTGCGTATCTGTTTGCCGCGGGTGGCTCCAGCGGAATGACGCATAATTTTTTTTCCTATTTATAAAAACATAAAAAGACCATAAACGTCTGGTAACCCTAGGTACTGCCTACTAGTCGTCGTCGCTAATGAGGTCGATGAACTCCGGCGTTGGCCATGGAAGCTGGTATGCCGCCGGTGGAGGAGGGAGGGAAGGCTGCGGCAACTGCGGCCAGGCTGTCGCCTGCGCAGGAGGCTGTGGTGAAGGTGGCCAGGGATCCTAGGCCGGAGCAGCACCGGAGCGCGGTCGCTCGAACGAGTCGGCGTGGCCGGAGGAGTCGCCGGCCTACGCTGCAGCAGCGCGGACTCGCGGAGCTAGATTGCGAGCCCATCCCACAAAGCGAGCTCGCCGAGCTCGCTGTTGGCCAGTGCCATGGCAATGGCCTCCTCCTCGGTAATGTTCGGTGGTTGAGTCTCCGGATCCCACGCCGGCCCGTCGTGGTCGTGGTCGTACTCTGCGCGCTCCACCTGCTCATCCTCGTCCTCGTGATCGTCCGGGTCCTCCTGGTCGTTCTCCTCTTCTTCCGCGGCGATCTCGCAGTCGAAGTACTTGAGGTCCCCGAGGTAGCCAGCACGGTGGCGCGCGTCGAACTCCCATGTTCCGAATGAGATCCAATTGTAGGAGTTGAACGCGTACGCCGGATCTTCTTGGAGATTCGGCGGCAAGATCGCTCGGCGGCGGCGCACCTCGTCCCGACGCTCTCAGCCCTCGCGCTGCAGTGGGGGTATACCGGCATGCTCCTGGAGTTGAGATACCAGCCTCCTCCACGCAGGTTTGCGTCCGGCCATTGCACCGGCCGGTTTTCCTCCGAAAGGCGACGCCCGAACTCGATCCGAACGTACCGCCCAATCCGTGGCTTCTTGCCGGACCGCGAGCCGCTAGCTTCGTGGTCGTTCTTGGTCTTGCGGAACGGCCAACATTTCTTCCCCATGGCGTCGGTCGGATGGATAGTGTGGGCTCTGGCAATGGTGTAGTCGGGGAAATGGGCGCCGACAGCGTCCCTTTAAGAGGCTCGGACACCATCTTGCCTTCAATGTCCTGCCACTGCGACGACGCCCAGTTGCGCACGCTCGCGGAAGCCGAGGCGCGCCATTAACGTGGCCCTGGAAAGGCTGCAGCGCGCCGCCCGTAAGTAATTCCACGGAAGACGAAGCAGTTGTGCCCCTGCCAGGCGGGCCCGTGCGAGGGTCGGGCGGACAACCGCTGCGTCCGCGGAGACGCAAACCTGACGCATATTTGGGCCACGGTTGCGTCGCCGCTACCGTCCCAGTCACTATGCGTCGCCCCGCTGGAGGTGGTACCAGACGCATTTTCGGGTCGAGGGGACGCAAAGGGTGGCTCAACGTACGTTTGCGTCGCCCCGTTGGAGATGTCCTTACTACTCTATGTTAGGCCATCTCCAACGCGGCGATTCATCGTGCGCTTGCGCGTTTGGATGGGTCGCTCCGGACAAAATCGCAGCCCAACGTGCGGATCCATCTTAAAAACGAATGGCTACGGCGTCTAGGACAACCCAAACCCGGTTCAAATCTGGAACTCATTTGTGTGGCCGCGGACATTCAGAGCTGGCAGCTCTCGTCCTCCCCTTTCCTCCCCTGGCCCGCGTGTCATATGGACATAACACCATTTTTTATTAAAATTAAATATATTACAATTTCTTAATACTGCTAGCCTAGCAACACAAGCCTGGCCGAACATCCGTAGATTTCACTCGACGCCGGTGGCCTCTACGCGTGAGGATTCCACTCCAGCATACCAACTTGTTGGCCCGGCGGCGGCCTTCCTCCGGCGTTCCTCCACAGCCGCCTTCCTCCTGTCCGTCCTGGCAGCTTTGGCGCGGGTGCGCTCAGCCTCCTGCGGCGTCATGGCCCGCTTCCCGCACAACTCGAGCTCGCACGCGGTGGCGCGCTCCACAGCGTCACGTGCCTCGAGGCAGACGCGAGCGGTGTCCTGGGCCTCCTTGTTCGCCTACTGGCGACACTGCCGCTCTTCCCGGCCTAGCTCCGCCTCCGCATCTTCCTCGTGGGCGCGCCGGTCGGGCGAGGGCATGTGTAGGAGGCGGCGGGCAGCCTCCTGAGCGATGACCTCGTTCTTCCGCCCTATCAGGTCACCTAAACGGCGGCGACTGGCCCGGACGGAGGCTTCGCGCCCCTTGGTCTCACGCGTGAGCTCGGCGAGACGCGCCTCGATGGCGGCGTTGAGCTTTGCCATCTCACGGTGCTGGATGGCCTGCTCCTCGTCGCCGTCTGTGACGGCATCCGCCTCCTTCTCGGCGGCAGGGTCTGGCCCCTCCTCCGCGGCCTCGTACCACCCGTTGTAGGTCTCGTACGAGCCAGTCGCGGACCCTTAAATCTGCTCCACGTCCTCTGCCTTTCTTCGCCGCCCCTTCGGCCGCGACGCGGATCACCTCTTCGTGTGCGACCCACCGCGCGTCCTACCACTCCTCCTCCGCTGTCCGCGAGAACCTAGCGTAGACGACGAGGGAGAGCTTCGCCCACGTGGTCTGCAGGCTGCGCGACATGGCGATGCAGGAGGAGAGGGTGCCGGAGAAGGTAGAGGGGGAGAGGGCGGCGGAGAGGGTGAGCTCTGCGAGGCCGTGCGCACCGTATTTTATAGCCGGCGGGCTTGGCGGGAAACTTGGGAGCGAGCGCGTGCCCTAGGCCTTTTCGCACACGCGGGAAACCCGGTTGCGGTGGAACTTTCCCGCGCGTTCTCCCGCCCTCCATTGCTATCCCGTCGAGGCCTGCCATGGCGCAGGGCCGCCCAGGGAAGACTAGCCACGTGGCGGCTTTGTGGGTCGCCGTGTTGGTCACCCGAACCGCCCAAACCGGACGGCCTAACGCGTCTAATTTGGGTCGATGCGCTAGACATGCCCTTAGTGTCTTCATGTGGTTAGTAACATCAAATTAGTATCATATATGTCTTGATTAATTAGATTGTAGACTCATTGTATTTTAGAAAGTGTGATGTTACAGTAACTAACTATGTTACTATATCCTACTCTCTGCTCATTAACTCAATGCCACATAATTAAATTTGGTGAGTTAGACACTTAGGGCATCTCCAACGCGGCGACCCATCTCACGCCCGCGCGTCCGGATGGGTCGAAACATACCGGCCCAACGCGGCCACGCATCGCAAATGTGGATGGTCGCGGTGTCCAGGACGACCCAAACTCGATCCAAATCTAGGCTAGGTTTGCGTGGCCGCGGATGGCATGCGGCGTCCGTGCGTGTCCGCCTGGTCGTCTGCTCGCCTCCCTGGGCTCAGCTGTCCGTGGGGGGCGCGCGTCCTATTATATGTGGACTGGGAGGGATGTGTCCTTGTCCAGTCCACTTCCCCACTACACTCGACAGTTTCCCACGCACGCGCAACCGCCGCCATGGCCCCGAAGAGGGCTTTCGCTCTCGGCGCCAACGACAGCGAGGCGAGCAGCAGCCGCCGTCCTCTATCAGCGCTGAGGGCTAAGGGACACCGCGGCGGTCTCTACATCAGAGAGGTCGCCCGCTTCGGCGCGGCATTGGCGCAACCCGCCCCGCTGCTGCCGAAGCCGGAGGAGGAAGACGACCCGAAGATGTGCGCCGCGATGGCGATGTCCAAGGCGGAAGACGAGGCCAACTGGCCGCATCTCGCGGAGGTCATCTGCACCTCCGTGATGGAGGAGGAGGCCCGGCAGGCAGTCGAGGACACCGAGGCCCGGGCGTTGCTCGGACAGCCCCGCCGGTAGGAGGAAGCGAGGCGACGCGAGGAGGCCAGGCTCCGCCGCGAGAAGGAGAGGAGCCAGGAGGCCAGGCGCGCGGCGGAGTAGGAGAGGCTCCAGGAGGCCAGGCGCCTCGCGTGGCAGGAGAGGCAGCTCCGCCTTAGGAAGGAGGCAGAGCTCGGGGCTGCTGCAGCGGGCGGCTCCGGACCCCTACTCGGCCTGGGAAAAGGCCCAGTGGTCGCCGTGGCCGGAGTCCTCGGCGTGGTCGAGCCACAACAGCCCCTCGCCGACCGGGGACAGCGTCGACGCCCACGGCGACGAGGCCCACATGGACTAGGCGGCGCGCCGGCGGCCACCTCATCCTCCTCAAACCCTAGGATAGGGTTTTTTATTTTTTTTTTAAATTTAAAGCCCATATAAGGGCTTTTTTTTAGTTTAAATTTGCCCAAAATAGGCATATCTATAACTTTACCCAAAATAGGACATATGTTTAGTGAAATATGATTTAGATTTAATTGTTTTTGTTTTTTTGGT
Organism: Lolium rigidum; assembly: GCF_022539505.1. NCBI lineage: Eukaryota > Viridiplantae > Streptophyta > Magnoliopsida > Poales > Poaceae > Lolium > Lolium rigidum. Next base: position 14,630,976 of record NC_061514.1, on the reverse strand, counting down.
TGTATTTTCACTTATGTGATTCGTCCGCACGTTGGACGTACTGCGCAACCCACACGAACCAACGGTCAGATCCAATCTACCGACCTGTCCGCGTGACCATCCAAACAATTTAGATTGCCGCATTAGAGATTCCTTTAATTACTAGTGAAGGTAATCTCACTAGAACTAGGGGTAATCTCACGGCCTAGCTACGCTTAGCTTACCACATGCGGCAGCAGTGACAGAACGTCTGACTGTTTTCTTAAATTCCCGTCACCACCTGACGTGCTACTGTTCTACTACCACAGCTTAAGTACTTCTCCTATTATACCGTACGTAGAGCTACGCACCTCGTACTGTACACGTACGCACAAGAGTAGTGCACGATCCCGTGACATGCATGCCACTGTGATCAATCGGCTGTACCCACGCGGTCATGCCATGTGCATGCACTTCGTACTAGTGTACTACACTGCATGCACAGCACTGTGCGCCTGCTCAAACGTCGCACTGACTCCAACCACACGAAACGGTGTACCGCCTCGGCCTCCTATCCAGAATACTGAGGGATGGGGATTCAGTTACTGGCTGCCGTAACTGGCCATCGCATTCGCCCAGACATTCTACATCCAACGAAACCTCCTGTCAAGTGATTCGAAAATTTTGCAAATTTGTTTTTTTCTGCGTTCAAAATGTAAAATATTTTTCATTAAATTTTTTCATACTTACAACATGATTCGTTGGTAATATTTACATTTTTTATTTTGAATTTTTTGATGATTTTCAAAACGAAAATTCAAAATCATCAAAAATTTCAAAATAAAAAATTACATATTGCCAACGAATCATGTTGTAAGTATGAAAAAAATTCAATCAAAAATATTTTGTATTTTGGACGCAGCAAAAAAGACAAATTTAATAAAATTTTCGAATCACTTGATTGAAACTGTTGGATGGAGAATGTCCGGCGGATGCGATGTCATGCGATGGCCAGTTACGGCGCAGCCGGTCACTGAATCCCCATCTAATACTGAGAGCATCTCTAGCATCGTTTCTCAAAGTGTCTTCCAAACGACGATAGATTTAACGTTTGGGGACATGTTTTTTCGTGCCGCGTTTGGGAACCCGACCGCTTCTCTGAAACAAAATTTGCGATTTTTAAATTTTAATAGAAAATAGTTTATTTTATTCAAACTTGCTATATATATTCGATGAAATTTAAACCTAAACTCTAATAGTACTTGCGGTGGCCAGAGGGATCGTAGTACTGGTGGTAGTTGTACATGTCGTCGACGATGATATCCTGCTTGCTGCGCACGTCGGGCTCGTCGACGGGCTCGTCCTTCACCAGCCGCTTGGCCCAGCTTCACCGTCGTCGGTGAGGTCGACGAGCGGCTTCCCGGTATCGCGGATGGACATTGCGATTGCCGCGTGAAGGTCGCCCCTCCAGGCGTACTTATCGTTCAATGACGCCGCGAACGCCACGTGCAACCCTGGGCAGTCATCGGGGTCAATGCCGGCGTGGATGACCATGCAACCATGCACAACGAGATGTGTCGTTGCGTCGCCTGCGAAAGCTGGGCGCCATTAACGTCTTTGACCAGAGGTAGGTGACGGGGTTTTAGACTTCCGTGTCGCTGAAGCTTCGGTCCCGCCACTTCCCCTCACTTTTCGTTGTGTCCGGCTGTCCGGAGCGTCCCCTGTGGAGCGGGGACGCGCTCGGGCCGAGCACCGTATTGGACCGCCCGGATGAAAAGGCCTTTGGGGCGCGCGGCTAAGAACGAAAATTTGTCCGTCGCGCCCCAAATATTTTTGGGGGCTATTTTGGAAGACGCTGCTGGAGATGCTTTCACTCCCTGCTTAAATAGGCGGTGAATAAAATAAAACAAATAAATCAATGGTTTCCAAGTTTAACAAATAGGTACCAATCAAAATATAGAAAGAAATCTATAATAAGTACCATATTAATATCACTAG